>NC_138313.1:5260000-5425000 GCF_965601325.2 Salmo salar
TTCACGGCGTAGTGTGTTACCAATTGTTTTCTTGGTGACTATGGTCCCAGCTGCCTTGAGATCATTGACAAGATCCTCCCGTGTAGTTCTGGGCTGATTCCTCACCGTTCTCATGATCATTGCAACCCCACGAGGTGAGATCTTGCATGGAGCCCCAGGCCGAGGGATATTGACAGTTCTTTTGTGTTTGTTCCATTTGCGAATGATCGCACCAAATGTTTTCACCTTCTCACCTAGCTGCTTGGCGATGGTCTTGTAGCCCATCCCAGCCTTGTGTAGGTCTACAATCTTGTCCCTGGCGTCCTTGGAGAGCTCTTTGGTCTTGGCCATGGTGGAGAGTTTGGAATCTGATTGATTGATTGCTTCTGTGGACAGGTGTCTTTTTTACAGGTAACAAACTGAGATTAGGAGCACTCCCTTTAAGAGTGTGCTCCTAATCTCAGCTCGTTACCTGTATAAAAGACACCTGGGAGCCAGAAATCTTTCTGATTGAGAGAGGGTCAAATACTTATTTCCCTCATTAAAATGCAAATCAATTTATACAATTTTTGACATGCGTTTTTCTGGATATTTTTGTTATTATTCTGTCTCTCACTGTTCAAATAAACCTACCATTAAAATGATAGACTGATCCTTTCTTTATCAGTGGGCAAACGTACAAAATCAGCAGGGGATCAAATACTTTTTTCCCCCACTGTAGGCAGAAACTCAAACAAGAAGTACCCGTGCTAAGGTATATTCAATGCTGGTCTGACCAATTGTAATCCATGCTTCAACATTGTTTTGTTCACTCGGACTAGGATATGTTCCGGGTTGCCTCAGAATAACATTGATGTATACACTGACACAGTGACTGAGTTCATCAGGAAGTGTATAGGGGATGTCGTTCCCACTGTGATGATTAAAACCTATCCACACCAAAAACCGTGGATAAATGGCAGCTTTTTCTCAAAACTAAAAGCACGAACCACTGTATTTAACCTCAGCAAGGTGACTGGGAATATGGTTGAATACAAATAGTTCAGTAATGCCCTCCGTAAGGCAATCAAACAGGCAAAACGTCAGTACAGAGACACAGTGGAGTCGCAATTCAACGGCTCAGGCACGAGACATATGTGGCAGGCAATCACGGATTACAAAGGGAAAACCAGCCACGTCGCGGACGGCGTTGAGGTTAACAAAGTTCTGCTAACGCAGGCCGCTCACGAAGACTACGAGCTCTCGTTCTCCATGGCCGACGTGAGTAAGACATTCAAACGTGTTAACCCTCGCAAGGCTGCCGGCCCAGACGGCCTCCCTAGCCGCGTCCACTGAGCATGCACAGACCAGCTGGCTGGAGTGTTTACGGACATATTCAATCTCTCCCTATCCCAGTCTGCTATCCCCACTTGGTTCCTGTACCCAAGAAAGTGAAGGTATCTGAACTAAATGGCTATCGCCCCGTAGCACTCACTTCTTCTGTCATCATGAAGTGCTTTGAGAGGCTAGTTAAGGATCATATCACCTCCACCTTACCCGACACCCTAGACCCACTGGAATTTGCATACTGCCCCAATAAATCCACGAATGATGCATTCGCCATCGCACTGCACACTGCCCTAACCCATCTAGACAAGAAGAATATCTATGTAAGAATGCTGTCGACTACAGCTCAGCCTTCAACATCATAGTACCCTCCAAGCTCATCATTAAGTTCGGGGCCCTGGGTCTGAACCCCACCCTGTGCACAACTGGGTCCTGGACTTCCTGACGGGCCAACCCCAGGTGGGGAAGGTAGGCAACAACACCCTCCACTACACTGATCCTCAACACAGGGGCCCCACAAGGGTGAGTGCTCAGCCCACTCATGCTTTACTCCCTGTTCACCCATGACTGCGTGGCCACCCACACCTCCAACTCATCTGTCAAGTTTGCAGATGACACAACTGTGGTAGGCCTGATTACCAACAACGACGAGAGGTGAGGGCCCTGGCGGAGTGGTGCCAGGAAAATAAGCTCTCCCTCAATGTCAACAAAATGAAGGAGCTGATCGTGGACTTCAGGAGACAGCAGAGGTAGCACGCCCCCATCCACATCAACAGGGCCGCAGTGGAGAAGGAGAAAAGCTTCAAGTTCCGTGGCGTACACATCAATGACAATCTGAAATGGTCCACCCACACAGTCAGTGTGGTGAAGAAGGCACAATAGTGCTTCTTCAACCTCAGGAGGATGAAGAAATGCGGCTTGGCCCTCACAAACCTTTACATATGCACCTTTGAGATAATCCTGTTGTGCTGTATCACGGCCAGGTACGACAACTGCACCGTCCGCAACTGCATGGCTCTCCAGAGGGTGGTCCTGTCTGCCCAACTCATCACCGAGGGCACACTGCCTGCCCTCCAGGACATTTACAGCACCCAGTGTCACAGGAAGGCCTAGAAGATCATCAAGGACCTCAGCCACCTGAGCCACGGCCTGTTCACCCCGCTATCATGCAGAAGGCAGAGGTCAGTACAGGTGCATCAAAGCTCGGACAGAGAGACAGAAACTATATTTCAATCTCAAGGACATCAGACAGTTAAATATTCACCACTAGTTGGCCTTCACCCAGTACCCTGGCCTGAACTTAGTCACTGTCACTAGCCGGCTACCACCCGGTTAATCAACCCTGCAACTTAGAGGCTGCTGCCTTATGTACATAGACATGGAACACTGGTCACTTTAATAATGTTTACATACTGTTTTACCCATTTTCATATGGATATACTGTATTCTAGTCAAGGCCATCCTAATTCAACTATTGCTGTACATATACTATTCTATCTTACGTATTCCTCAGATACACCACTGGTCAAAGTTTTAGAACACCTACTCATTCAAGGGTTTTTCTTTATTTTTACTGTTTTTTTACATTGTAGAATAATAGTTAAGACATCAAAACTATGAAATAACACATATGGAATCATGTAGTAACCAAAAAGGTGTCAAACAAATCAAAATATATTTTCTTCAAATAGCCACCTTAATGACAGCTTTGCACACTCTTGGCATTATCTCAACCAGCTTCATGAGGTAGTCACCTGGAAGGCATTTCAAATAACAGGTGTGCCTTTTTAAAAGTTAATTTGTGGAATTTATTTCATTCTTAATGCGTTACTACCCAATCAGTTGTGTTGTGACAAGGTAGGAGTGGTATACAGAAGATAGCCCTATTTGGTAAAAGACCAAGTCCATATTATGGCAAGAACGGCTCAAATACGCAAAGAGAAATTACAGTCCATCATTACTTTAAGAGATGAAGGTCAGTCGGTCTGGAAAATTTCAAAAACTTTTAAAGTTTCTTCAAGTGCAGTCGCAAAAACCATTAAGCGCTATGATGAAACTGGCTCTCATGAGGACCGCCACAGGAATGGAAGTCCCAGAGTTACCTCTGCTGCATAGAATAAGTTAATTAGAGTTTCCAGCCTCAGAAATTACAGCCCAAATAAATGCTTCACAGAGTTCAAGTAACAGACACATCTCAATGTCAACTGTTCAGAGGAGACTGTGTGAATGAGGCCTTCATGGTAGAATTGCAGCAAAGAAACCATTACCAAAGGACACCAATAAGAAGAAGAGACTTGCTTGGGCCTAGAAACACGAGCAATGGACATTAGACCGGTGGAAATTTGTCCTTTGGTCTGGAGTACAAATTGGACATTTTTGGTTTCAACCGCTGTGCCTTTGTGAGATGCGGTGTGGATGAACGGATGATCTCTGAATGTGTATTTTCCACAGTAAAGCATGGAGGAGGAGGTGTTATTTTTATTTTTTTATTTATTTTTTGTTATAGTGTGGGGGTGCTTTTCTGGCAACACTGTCTGTGATTTATTTAGAAATCAAGGCACACTTAACCAGCATGGCTACCACAGCATTCTGCAGCGATATGCCAGTTCCACTAAGCACAAACCAGATGGGATATCATTTGTTTTTCAACAGGAAAATTATCCATCACACCTCCAGGCTGTGTAAGGGCTATTTGACCAAGAAGGAGAGTGATGGAGTGCCGCATCAGATGACCTGGCCTCCACAATCCCCTGACTTCAAGCAAATTGAGATGGTTTGGGATGAGTTTGACCACAGAGTGAAGGAAAAGCAGCCAACAAGTGCTCAGCATATGTGGGAACTCCTTCAAGACTGTTGGAAAAGCATTCCAGGTGAAGCTGGTTGAGAGAAGGTCAAGAGTGTGCAAAGCTGTCATCAAGGCAAAGGGTAGCTATTTCAAGTATATTTAAAATATATATTTGGTTTGTTTAACACTTTTTGTTACTACATGATTCCATATGTTTGATTTCATAGTTTTGATGTCTTCACTATTATTCTACAATGTATAAAATAGTAAAAATAAAGAAAAACCCTTGAATGAGTAGGTGTTCTAAAACTTTGGACCGGTAGTGTATACCAACGATCTTCCTTATGCCTTATCTAAAACTCAAGCTAATGTATTTGCAGATGATACTACAATTTATACAACAAGGCAATCTGTTCAACAGGTAGATCTGGGAAATATCAGGGAGTGGGTTTGCCGGAACAAACTTGTTTTGAATGCTAAGAAAAGTTATGTTGGTCTGTTCCACCAGGAAAAGGAAATACAACATGTGGTGTGGTTAAGCATGGGGGGTGTGGTGGCTAATTTCTGCATTACCAAATGAGGAGAGTTACAAACACACCAGTCCAAGTTAACTACATCTTAAATACTTAAGATACTTTTGCAAAAGCATCTTTGACCTTCAATAATGCACTCTCTCGAATGAACCAGGAAGGTTTCAACACAATGGCTACTGAGATCTTTATAGCAAGATCCACCCCCTTTTGACATGACAAACCACAGATAGTTAGGAACGGTTCACAAAGAAAGACTGTTTACTTTAGAGAGGAGTATCTACAGCCAGATAGCATTCGCTATAAATTATTGTTCAGTTTCGTCCCTAATGACGAGGTTCTAATCTCGTCCCTGGTACTTCATAGAACAAAAACACCATTTCATCCAATGGCATATATCAATTGTCAACTCTAGATACTCCCATCTCAAGCAAACCCCCTCTTGACCCCACTCCTGGACATGATATCATAAGGTGAATGCACCAATTTGTAAGTCGCTCTGGATAAGAGCGTCTGCTAAATGACGTAAATGTAAATGTAAGCTCACTGAGGGGAGTGACCTGCGCACAGACATTGTGGAGACAAATAATTGGTTCCCCATTAATCACGCCATCCCTTCACATGGTTTAAGAATAGATAAAGAGACATTCACATATGAAGACAATATTTCATTCTGTCCTCTCTTGCTGATATTCTGCATAGCAACAGAGACATGTAAAAAACAAGTCTGACCTCTCCCCTCTCTGGGCCCCAAGTGACTGAGCCCCAGCTAAGGGAAACGTTCAACTGAAAGTCCAAAGGACACTTTCTAATGACAAGTATCTCACATAAGCGTATTATACTAATAAAACATCTTAATTATCTATGTTACCCAACTAATTCTGATTCATCCACCACAGGGGAGTACAAATTCGCTATCTAAATTACTAATCTATGTACAAAAAAATTATAACTGCATGCATGATCAGAAGGATAGGTAAATATTTACCAGGAAAGATTCTTAAGCAAACAACCCGAGCATTAATTGGGAGTCAGATTAACTGTTTTTCTGTGGTCTGGGGAAATGCATCATCAAGTAATAATTAGGAGGCTGCAGATTGCACAGAATAAATCAGTAATGATTGTTTTAAGGTGGAGATATGGTTATTCTGTTTTAGTCATGTACAATACTCTTGGGTGGTCATCAATCAACAAGATAATTGAAAAAAACATGTATTTTATTTCACAATGTACACCATTTAAAACGGCCAAACTCCATTCACAACGGTATTCAGTTGATAAGAGACAGACATTCAGTCAATACTAGGAATAGATTGTCCACCATCTACGTGTAATTCCAGCAGAAAAGAGAAATAGGCAACAAAAAAAAAAAAATACATTTTAGATTCAGAGCAATAAAGACATTTTATAATTTATCTGAGCAAACCAGAAACCTTTTATTAATTTAAACAATACTTTAGAACCATTTAAATACAGTACTTTGAAGGTTGTGCAGGACTATGGTAGATGAAGGAACCAATCTATATTTTCAGACTGTCAGAGTATTTATCTGGTCAATATGTCAGTGTATTATGTCTGTTATTTGTAACAGTGTGTTATGTGAAAATGTGATTGGATTATACATTTTATTTAAGGACTCTTGGAAGATTAGTCCAAATTAGGACTAAAAGAAATCCTAATCAGATCATGAGTTTAGTTCAACTGTCACACCTATGAGAATCCAAAATATAAGCTTTTTTTCTCTCCAATGTTTGTAAACATTGTAAATGTAAATAAACACTGTGTAGCCTGAAAAATATGTTTAAAACAGTCCTTGCATCCATAGCTGTTTATTAATCTGAAAGTGGTTACATTTCTCCAGGCTCATCCCTCATCTTTTAACAGCTTTGTTATTGTTTCAACTGTGGATTTGCCCTTTAAACACCTGCAAATTATAGAGATATCAAAGGGTCACCAACAAAAACTTAAACAATAGGCCTATGGCAAATGCAGTATATGGCATACATTTTTCACATGCAAATAGCACTTTTCGGTAGTGCTCAAAGCATGCCATTCCATGAGAGCAGCATTTCTTTTTCAACTTGAAGCAATGAGTCCAATCGGTCCTCCATGACAACAAAATCTTAAACAACAGAGTAGGCTAATAAATCCTTAGTTTTTGGGTTAAGTTCAGTTAAAATAATTTGGCTAATCTATACTTCCATATTCCCAAATCCTATTCTTGAAGATCAAGGGGTATTCAATTAATTGGAATGACTGCAAATCTGACAGATTTTGGTTTTTAATGTAAAGATATAAAGTCATCATATTATCTTTAATGGAAAGCAATGAGTTAGAAGAAGTCTACATAACCAACCCATAAAGTAAAATGCAACACCCATTTATGGCTAGTTATCTAAACTCTAACATTGATTGATCTTGCAATAATCAAATCAAAGTTTATTTGTCACATGCGCCGAATACAACAGGTGTAGACCTTACAGTGAAATGCTTACTTACAGGCTCTAACCAATAGTGCAAAAAAGGTATTAGGTGAACAATTGGTAGGTAAAGAAATAAAACAACAGTAAAAAGACAGGCTATATACAGTAGCGAGGCCATAAAAGTAGCGAGGCTACATACAGACACCGGTTAGTCAGGCTGATTGAGGTAGTATGTACATGTAGATATGGTTAAAGTGACTATGCATATATGATGAACAGAGAGTAGCAGTAGCATAAAAGCTAGATGTCGTTCAATTGGTATTATTATCTGTGTTCTTTAAAGCCCGCTAAGGGGAAAGTAATCTAAAAGTAACTGAATTTAATCAGATTACATTACTGAGTTTGGGTAATCCCAAAATTATACTACTGATTACAATATTGGACAGGTAACTAGTAACTAACGGATTACATTTAGAAAGTAACCTACCCAACCCTGCTCAAATTAGTATGATATGTTACGTTTGGTAAGTTACTAAAGTCAAAAATGAAAGGAGGGTGGTGGGTGGGGTGGACATTTAATGCAAATGTCTTGCAATCTGGAGGGTGGTGGGTTGGGTTGGTGTTTAATGCGAAAGTTTAGGAACCCAAGAGATGTTCAAATCTCATCACGGACAACTTTAGTATTTTAGATAATTAGCAACTTTTCACCTACTTTCTACTGTTTCGCTACTATGCAACTACTTAGCATGTTAGCTAACCCTTCCCCTAACCTTAACCCTAATCTTAACCCTTTAACCTAACTCCTAACCCTAACCTAACATAGCATATCATACTAAAGCTCTCGAACGATATCATACTAAAACAGTCAAACGTAATGTATCATACTAAACAGGTAAAATGCGATCAAGATTTAGGATACTATACATCCTACAATTCATATATTTTACGACCGTTATTACATTGCTAGGGCCAATGTAATGTAACCTAATGTAAAGTAACATTTCATACTAAATGGAGTGACCCGGATTTTAGTAAAATATAATACGTTTTGCTCTGAGACCAGGTTTCAGAGAGGCAGTTACAGGACCAGGGAACAGTTAGAAAAGAGTGAACCGTGCGCTTTACAATGGATTAAAAACCTGCACATGTAGATAGACACATGGCGTGCGCATCCACTATGCGCCCACGGGCACGTCCAACAGGCAATGGAATTGATAATGCACCTTGGTTTTCATTTTTAGTAGTTTATCAGGTAAACTAACGGGTAGGAATGTTGAGGTTGAGAACAGTGCTGCTGACTCCAATTAGATTAGATTATTGGATTGGCTGCAACAGATTATAGCGCGCCTGCTTCCAAGACGCAGTATACCGAGAAAGAAGCGTATTATCTAACAATTTTACCCCTGTGGACTTCGACAATAATAAGGTAAGATTCTTCGTTGTTGAGAATATGAATGAAGCCTGATGTATGATTATAACTGTATTTCGTGTCAACAGAAGGCAAAAAGAGAACGCACCGGGAAATTAGGGAGATACACTAAAGCAATTGCATAACCAAGTCTCAGAATTGAATTAGCCTAAATCAAATACCAAAATGGGGATGTGGTATTACTTGTGCGTAAAGTGGTATGGCTGATCTAATGCATCTTGAAAATTGGTGAACAAAAGATGAAAAACATTCTGGCGTTTGCTGTATATTTGCTGCATCAGACGTTCGTCAGTGATCCATTCAGAAATAAAAGGCAGTGCGCACGCTTTGTTGTTTTCCATTCTATGGAAGGGGACCTATAGTAAACGGAACAGTTGCAAATAAACTACAACAATGTGTATATATATTGTTGTATCCAACTAATAACAATCAATTATATTAGATTCATTTCAGTTGTGATATGACCTAATTATTGACATGTGATTCATGAGAGCCCTGATAGGATTTGTCCTTTGCACAGCCCACATATTGCATGATGTTCCTGAGATTATATTGTACTGGTTGAGGTTTTCAAAATAAGCTTGGATTCAAGACAAAGCACCTATCCTGTGTATTGATTTGAAGATGTCAACAAGTGATGGGTCATGTGATGTTTTGCCTTGTAAAGTAGCTGATATTGATTGGATCCTCCAGCTGACACCAGTCCATTGGAGGATAATGAACACATTCTCAGCAGCGTTTAGAAATGATTGTGTTTTTAGTACCAAATAGGCGCTGATTATGATCAACTCCTCAGAGACTTTTCTCTTGGCTGGTCTCGCCTCTGATTTAGTACAGAATATACAACATGTATGTATACGTGAATTTAGAGTCCACTTAGCATCAGATTTCAACACCATTTTTAAAGTACCGATTGATCCCATGTAGCCTATGCACATCTCATGATTATGACTCTCACCATGAGCCAACAAATCAATTGTCCTGACACTCATCCACAGAAGTTGGAGCCATTGTTAGTATTTATTATTTTGTTAGGATCCCCAAAGCTGCAGCTACTCTTCCTGGGGTCCACACAAAACATAAAATATGACACAATACATAACATTAATAGACAATGACAGCTGAAGGACAGAACTACATACAATCACATAATATTGTGACCTTGATATATTAAGGATGCCACTTTGCATCGTGCAGAACAGAAGCATGCCTGTAGTCACACCTAGAAGAAGAAGGAGTTGTGTTTGTTGACCCTTAGCAGGCCCGAGACTGTCAGCACAGGCCATAATGTGTTTTAATCCATCTGATGCTATCTGCTCTTTTCTAAGCGCCAATCCCTACGCAGAGTTGACTACCCTTTGATCTGGGATTATGTAACACTGTTTTAGCTACGCCATTGGCAGGAAGTCTGTGTGTTGCTACTGCTAGCCTTGCAGATATTACCAGCCAATTTGAAGGATTGACTAAATTTGCATATGGACCAGAGATTTTGACCCAATTGCTGAAATTGTTTGTAGTTGCCAAAAAAGTTACACTCTTGTTCCTCAGTGGGTAGACAGAGGGGGGATTTTAATGAGTGTGCACACTAAGAATCTGTGTGGGACTTCTGCTATTTGTAGCCAGTGTCGTGTTATGCTGATAACATCATAACAGCGTTATTGGCCAAGAAAGTGGGTGGCAGCACCTTCAAATCCTTATTATTCAGATAAGACCACATATGAATGATGTCAACATTAGCAAAATGAATAAAATAGTTGGAGTATGAGAGATGTAAAACCGTTGTGTGCCACACCACAAATAAGCCCACAGTTGCAGTTTGTGGCGTTAATGTGAGAGGTCCCACTCAGTGATTTGTCATTCAGTGTGTTGTGATGAGACACTGAGTCTGTTTTTAGGCATCACTGGAATGATGAATAATTTAAACCTATAGCATCTATACTCCTGGTTATTGAATAATATATACAGCAGATGAACACTGAGGGAGACTGCTATGAAAAGGAGGGATAGGTATGGTTTAAAGGCAGTCATTTATGGAGGGGGACGCAATGTGTATCAGTTTTCTACCTAAAATGGCACCTGAAATGGACTACTTATTAACAGTAAGGTGTATGGTCTGTGATTGTAGAAATACAGTAAGCTATTATATATATACCAGTAAGTTAGGTAGCCTATAAGAGGTTTACCTTTTAAACACAGGACAGGGTCTTTACATGCTGGCCATGCCCCTGTCAGAATCTACACTGAGAGAAAATGGAGGGGCACGCCACAGTAGTCGAGGGACACGTTTTTCAATAGTTCAAACCTGATGTGTCAGACATCAAGGCCTACAGCTATCACAAAACACACAGAACACTGTGTGGGCTGAGGATGTGCAAGTAAGCAAAAGAGAGGGGGGGAAAAGGAGAGAAAACGAGAGGCGCGGAGTTATATGCTACATTGTTACTATAATCCTCATCCAACCACAGTGAGCAGTGGGGCTGAGGTTGAAAAGTCTGCAGTTGTACAAAGAGAAAGTCTGGTTCCAACATCAAACCACAAAAGAAAAAACATCTCCGGCCTATTATATTCTATTGCAAACACAAAAGTTGAAAGAATTGTTTATGGAGAACCACATTTATTTTTTATTTTTAGAAAGGATAGATAGACAAACATATTGCGGATTGCAGTGTGTCTGGAGGGAGCGAAAGAAAGGGGTGTAATCCCTCCTTTCCCAGGAAAGAAAGGTGAGGAGAGCAGCAGGAAGACTAATACCACAGGAGACAGACCCAGCTTGACTCTCTCTGCTGTTGCCAGTCTGATAAATAACACTTATCTTAAGTCGCTGCTCAGGAAATAATACATCAGGAACATAGCGAGAGGACATAGTGTGAATAAATATCAGTAGTTGTAACGATCTGGTTTGGTCTGATTGATTGTTTTGTTCTTTTGTCAGGAACATTTTGTCAGTTGTTAGACTTGTTTGTCAATATGTGAAAACAGTGTATGTTAAAAGCCAAGATGCTGCCCACTCAGAATAGTTTATTTGAATTAAATGGATCTTAAAGAAGAGCCACACCCCAATCCCTTTACAAGGGCTGTCCTGAGCCAGATTATGTTTGTGTGGGCAACATCTGTGAATGCATGTCATCTTCGCTTCATTCAGAGCAGTCCCGCTCCCAAATTCCCCATCCCATAATCAGATTGTAACAGCCCGAAAATCACAGAACCATTGTTTAAGTATTCAAAAAAAAACAGTAGTTGGAAAACAGCATCAGCAATGAAATGCAAAGTTTGTCATTTACTTTGCTTATCAAAACAAACACACATGTTCCTGCTTTGTAGCCTCAACAATATTCACCCCAGGCCTTGGGTCCTATGAACTGTAATAATTCTGGAAGACACAGGGGGCACACATGGGCACACTGTCGCCGGCTTAAACTTAGCCATGGGCTATTACTGTCCCCCCCTTCCTATTAATACTTCTAAGGCCTCACTAGGGGAAGAGGCTTGAAAGGAGAGCCTATTTATGAGCCACGTCTGAAGGAAAATGGTCAAGTTTCTGTGGTTTTAACTAGTCACCAACGTGTCAAAGGAGTTCCTCTCCCATTCCTGATATATTATGCGCTCATTATTCTGTTGTGCTGGGATTCTAAGAGTGGACTCTGTTCACATAGTCTAACCTTACCCCTAATGGCTTTAGAATAGGGATTATCCTAGCAGCATGTGTTTGTGTGTGGATGCTGTTAGTGGGTGCGTGTTTCCTTATATTTGTATATGTATAGTGAAACAGCCGCCTATGTATCGTCAGACACGGTTATTGCCTTCATTATTCATATGCAATTGACTCATGTTTATGTCTATGTGTGTGAACATCCAGGGGCAGCCATGCTGACCACCTTAATGGACGGCCTCCTCTGCTGCCTGACGGGGAAGTCGGCCAACGTTGTGGTTCCCATAGAAACCTCAGAACCTGCTGACGGCTACGAGTTTGTGGAGGTCAAACCGGGTCGCGTCCTGAGAGTCCGACATGTCATCCCGGAGCGGGAGGTGGAGGAAGAGCCCAGCGGGCCAGGGGGAAGCGTCCACTGCAAGAGGAAGATCACAGTGTATCGTAATGGACAGCTACTGATAGAAAACCTGGGGGATGCGGTGAGACAGGAGCTGTTACATGCTCCGAACGGAGAAGCAGAACCCAACTGTACAGTAGAGGTAGAGCTCGCAGACCCACCTTCCAATCCAACTCCCAATCCTGACACCAAAGTGGACAAGACAGGGTCAGTGGTTGGGACAGGGGAGGGTGGGGCAGGGGGAACGGCAACAGCTCCAGCCCCGATCCTCAGATTAGCCCCAGATCTGACCCAGCAGCCCCGGAAGCGACGGCGGAAGCCCAAGCGCACAGTGGTGATCGACAGCGAGAGGAAGATCACATCGTGTAAGGGGACACACGCGGACGTGGCACTGTTCTTTGTGCATGGTGTGGGTGGCTCTCTGGACATCTGGGGCAGTCAGCTGGACTTCTTCTTCCGTCTGGGCTATGAGGTCATCGTGCCAGATCTGGTAGGTCACGGGGCGAGCTCGGCGCCCCAGATCGCGGCGGCATACACGTTCTATGCCCTGGCCGAGGACATGAGGGCCATCTTTAAGAGATACGCACGGAAAAGGAACATTCTCATCGGACACTCTTATGGGTGAGTTAGACAGAAGCGTGTTAGTTATAGACACTACATATTGTATTTTCTGCCTTTTGCTCTCCCAGACTCTCTCCATCTCTCTCTTTGTACAGTGTGTCATTCTGTACATTCCTGGCCCATGAGTACCCCGACCAGGTCCACAAGATGGTGATGATAAACGGAGGAGGCCCCACAGCCTTGGAGCCCAGCCTTTGTTCCATCTTCAACCTGCCCACCTGCGTCCTGCACTGCCTCTCCCCCTGCCTCTCCTGGAGCTTTCTCAAGTAAGAGTGGGAGAGTGAGAGAGAGTGTGTGTGTGTGCCCGCCTTCCCTCTCATACAGACAAACATCTTTCCGTCTATGACATTCAAGTATGATATCCTATATCCCACTCACTCTCTCCTCTGCCTCCCTCAGGGCTGGGTTTGCCCATCAGGGTGCGAAGGAGAAGCAGCTGTTGAAAGACAACAATGCTTTCAACGTGTCCTCCTTCGTGCTGCGTGCCATGATGAGTGGCCAGTACTGGCCAGAGGGCGACGAGGTGTACCATGCAGAGATCACTGTGCCCATCCTACTGGTGCACGGCATGTACGACAAGTTTGTGCCCGTGGAGGAGGATCAACGCATGGCAGAGGTGAGAGAGAAACCTTTAACACCAACTTTAACCCTTTCTTTAAACCTAATCTAAACTCTCTACCTCCTCTCAGATCTTGCTGCTGGCCTTCCTGAAGATAATCAACGAGGGCAGTCACATGGTGATGATGGAGTGTCCCGAGAGCGTCAACACCCTCCTGCACGAGTTCTTCCTCTGGGAGCCAGACTCCGCTCCTAAGTCTAAACCACGACCTGAAACCGCCAATGCCCCCACTGCATCCAATGGGGGAGCAACTTCAGAAAGCCAAGCCAAGAATAAGTAGCCCATAGAAGGATGGATGTGTGTTATTGACTCCAATCAAAGCTTGCACAGCCGGTGATGTGTACTGTCTACCATGGCTGGTAGTGCTAGGCGTGTCTCCTCAGGTGCAGGGAGCTAATTTGAGTCGGTTTGAACTGGTCTGGGCTGGTTTTGAGCTGGTTTAAGATTTGAGTTTTGAGGAGGTGGAACACAGTACACAGGGACAGATGGGCCCATGTTTGGTCTAAGTCTGAGCCACTGCATTACATCAGAGAGGAAGGATAAGAGGGATGCGAGGGAGGGAGGGAGGGAGGGTGAGGAGGGATGGATAGATGGATGTCAATAACGTTGACCGTGGAGGTCTATTGTATTGTTCTGACCTGTTCTGATTGAGTGACTGATCCCTGACTGTGCCTTGGGGTGGTGTGGGGCTGAAGAGGTGCTGAGTTGTAGAGGTGGACCTGATAATGTTATTGGTTTTGTGTGTTGCGTGTGGTACAAGGACGCAAGTCTATACTTGGGTCCACCTGTAGTTGCACAATGGGTGGAAATGTCAAAACAAGGGTGGATCAGAGAGGGAAGAGAATGTATTGGAAGTGGTCAAGTCACAGAAGAAAATAACTAGCCAAGAAGAACGCTTGTTATACTACTCAAGCCAAAGGTTAGCCAATGTTTGTGACAAGCAACACCAGAACCAACTTTTTTTTCTGACAGTACTTCTTCACATTTGAATATTTGAAACTTCAACATTGTGACTGAAGTTGAATGAGACATTTTAAATTATGTTTGACAATCAATGCTGCTTTTTGAGAACTAGCCAACTACAATGCATTATTCATACATTATTTAAACGCACTTCCCTGTCAGAATCATTCCAAATGACAAGCAATTTCTTGACATTGACAATGTTTTGCATTATCTACAGAGAAGCAACTTGAGGGACAGGGGAAATACCAATGTTTGACTGTTTTACAAAGTCTCCTTGTGTATTTTATGGGGAAACAATATGTTTCCTTTGGCTGCTGGTTAACTGGGAAGTACAAACTGGTAGATCATGTGTGTTTTGGGCTCTTTTAAGAAGGATTATTATACTTGATGTTTCTTCTTATTCCTCAACAAAACTATGCTGAACAATGATTGTTTACCTGTTTTTCAGGTAAAAGTGATATAAGCTATGAAAATGTTTATTGGTACACCAAAAATGTTAGTAAAATCTGAGAATTCTTCAATGCCACATAGCAAGCTCTCCGTCATGTAACTACTGAACAAAAATATAAACAAAAATGTAAAGTGTTGGTTCCGTGTTTCATGAGCTGAAATAAAAGATCCCAGAAATGTTCTATATGCACAAAAAGCTTATTTCTCTCAAATGATGTGCACAAATGTGTTTACATTCCTGTTAGTAAGCATTTATCCTTTGCCAAGATAATCCATCCACCTGACAGGTGTGGCATATCAAGAAGCTGATTAAACAGCATGACCATTACACCGGCGCACCTTGTGCTGTGGACAATAAAAGGCCACTCTAAAATGTGCAGTTTTGTCACACAACATAATGCCACAGATATCAAGTTTTGAGTGAGCATGCAATTGGAATGCTGACTGCAGGACTGTCCACCAGAGCTGTTGTCAGATAATTGAATGTTAATTTGTCTACCACAAGCCGCTGCCAACGTCCTTTTATTGAATTTGGCAGTACGCCCAACCGGCCTCACAACCGCAGACCAAGTGTAACTACGCCAGCACAGGACCTCCACATCCGGCTTCTTCACCTGCAGGATCGTCTGAGACCAGCCACCAGGACAGCTGATGAAACTATAGCACAACCTATCAGAAACTGTCTCGGGAAGCTCATCTGCGTGCTCGTCGTCCTTACCAGGGTTTTGACCGGACTGCAGTTCGGGGTCAGAACTGACTTCAGTGAGCAAGTGCTCACCTCCGGTGGCCACTTGCACGCTGGAGAAGTGTGCTCTTCACGGATGAATCCTAGTTTCAACTGTCCCGGGCAGATGGCAGACAGCGTGTATGGTGTCAGGTGGGCAAGTGGTTTGCTGTTGTGAACAGAGTGCCCCATGGTGGCAGTGGGGTTATGGTATGTGCAGGCATAAGCGACGGACAGTGAACACAATTGCATTTTATCGATGGCAATTTGAATACACAGCGATAACGTGACGAGATCCTGATAATGGCGCCGGAGGGGGCCAGAGGGGGCACCGTTTTACGGGTTCCTGACCATTCCTGCTATTTTGTGTGTTTTTTGGCATTGTTTGAAACTTATTATGTACATAATGTTGCTGCTACCGTCTCTTATGACCGAAGGAGCATCTGGATATCAAAACAGCGATTACTCACCTCGAACTGGACAAAGATGTTTTCTTTAGTGAGTCTGACGCGAAAGATATACTGTTTCTCCCAGACCAGGCCCAAATCCTTGTCATTCGCATGAAGAAAAGACGGAGATACAGGGGGTGCAGATCCGGGAGCCTTGTGAGAATTCATCGGCGAGTGGGTAACCCGCCTCTACCATCCGTTCTATTGGCCAATGTGCAATCACTGGAGAATAAACTGGATGAGCTTACGGGACATTAAAAACTGTAATATCTTATGTTTCACCGAGTCGTGGCTGAACAATAACACGGATAATATACAGTTGGCTGGGTTTTCCGTGCATCGGCAGGACAGAACAGCTACATCTGGTAAGACGAAGGGTGGTGGTGTGTGTCTATTTGTCAATAACAGCTGGTGCGCAATGTCTAATATTAAGGAAGTCTCGAGGTATTGCTCGCCTGAGGTAGAGTACCTCATGATAAGCTGTAGACCACACTATCTACCAAGTGAGTTTTCATCTAAATTTTTCATAGCCATCTATTTACCACCACAAACCGATGCTGGCACTAAGACTGCACTCAATGAGCTGTATATGGCCATAAGCAAACAAGCAAATGCTCATCCAGAAGCGGTGCTCCTAGTGGCCGGGGACTTTAATGCAGGCAAACTTAAATCCGTTTTACCTCATTTCTACCAGCATGTCACATGTGCAACCAGAGGGGAAAAAAACAATAGATCACTTTTACTCCACACACAGAGATGCATACAAAGCTCTCCCTCGCCCTCCATTTGGCAAATCTGACCATAATTCTATCCTCCTGATTCCGGCTTACAAGCAAAAACTAAAGCAGGAAGTACCAGTGACTAACTGAAGGGGCGGCTTGGATGCTACGCTACAGGACTGTTTTGCTAGCACAGACTGGAATATGTACCGGGATTTATCCAATGGCATTGAGGAGTATACCACCTCAGTCACCGGCTACATCACGAAGTGCATCGACAACGTCTTCCATTTCCCACCAATATCCAGAAACTTCGCACAACCATTTAGGAGGAGTGGGACAACATCCCACAATCAACAGCCTGATCAACTCTATGCGAAGGAGATGTGTCGTGTTGAATGATGCAAATGGTGGTCACAACAGATACTGACTGGTTTTCTAATCCACACCCCTACATTTTTTTTAAAGATATCTGTGACCAACAGATGCATGTCTGTATTCCCAGTCATGTGAAATCCATAGATTAGGGCCTAATGAATTTATTTCAATTGACTGATTTCCTTATATGATCTGTAACTCAGTGAAATCTTTGAAATGGTTGCATATTGTGTTTATATTTTTGTTCAGTGTACGATCCCTTGGTGGATGAACATGTCAGGAGAAGCCCTGTTTTGTGTCTGATAAGTGTCCTCATACAAAGACTGCATTGAATAACAGTAAATACCGTATAGCTTTACTCTCTAGCTTGGTGTGCACTCTGAATGATGCCCTCCTGTATTCCACAGGACTGGATGCTCTCCTTTCTAATACGACTGTTACTCGGAAACTATATGGTTGAATTCTGATCTTGGTACTGCAAGAGTCCAGTTATTTCAAAATGATCACATAATGCGCTCTGTTACTATTTGTTATGGAACAGTCAGTAGGTCACCTACAAATAGCAATATGCATTTTGAAAACATAACACTTATACCCTGACTACACCGCTCGCGTCGTGTGCGCGAGCGTTGCAAAATAAATTTAGTAATCTATGTTATTCAATTATTGCACCCACACTGCTCGCGCGCATCAACGAGCGTCTGCGTTGCCAAGGGCTAAAATAGAAGTCCTTTCTATATCTGACGCAGATCGCGCTGCAAGTCCTGCCTCTCCCATCTCCTCATTGGTTTATAGAAGCAGATACCCACGTGCCATCTCCACATTGGTTATACCCACGTGGGTGATTGAAAGACGAACTGTGTTGCCGGTTGTCGTGGTAATACTATGAAGGATTAGATGCCAATCACCTTATAAATTCTAAGATGAAAAAGCCTGGAGGGAGGAGAGATGACTAGAAACAATTCGGTTGACCGTTTTATGTGTGGATTAATTGTTGGAGTAGAGGACCTTGTGCATTTCAGGTAAAATAACAACCTAATGTTTATATCCCAGGACAAATTAGCTAGCAACAGCCAGCTAGCTAAATAGGACAAATTAGCTAGCAAGTGCAAGATAACTAGCTAAATTGCCATAAATGTTTAATGCTTTTCGACCTGTCCCCAAATTAATGTCATTGGTTCAGAGTTTGTTTTGATATTTTAACCTGCGTGTCGTGATCGTGTTTGGTGTAGGGGTACAAAATAAATTGGGTTCCGTGTTAGCCTCTACAGGATCGGTGGATGCCCCGCGGGACGGTTAACTTAACGTAGGCTAATGTGATTAGCATGAGGTTGTAAGTAACAAGACAATTTCCCAGGACATAGACATATCTGATATTGAAAGCTTAAGTATTGAAAGCTTAAATTCTTGTTAATCTAACTGCACTGTCCAATTTACAGTAGCTATTACAGTGAAAGAATACCATGCTATTGTTTGTGGAGAGTGCACAGTTACGAACTTGAAAATGTATTAATAAACCAATTAGGCACATTTGGGCAGTCTTGATACAACATTTTGAACAGCATGCAATGGTTCATTGGATCAGTCTAAACTTTGCACGTATACTGCTGCCATCTTGTGGCCAAAATCTAAATTGTGCCTGGGCTGGCATAGTACATTATGGCCTTTCTCTTGCATTTCAAAGATGATGGTACAAAAAAATACAAAAAAACATGTTTTTTTTCTTTGTATTATCTTTTACCACATCTAATGTGTTACAGTGAGGGGAAAAAAGTATTTGATCCCCTGCTGATTTTGTATGTTTGCCCACTGACAAAGGAATGATCAGTCTATAATTTTAATGGTAGGTTTATTTGAACAGTGAGAGACAGAATAACAACAAAAAAATCCAGAAAAACGCATGTCAAAAATGTTATAAATTGATTTGCATTTTAATGAGGGAAATAAGTATTTGACCCCTCTGCAAAACATGACTTAGTACTTGGTGGCAAAACACTTGTTGGCAATCACAGAGGTCAGACGTTTCTTGTAGTTGGCCACCAGGTTTGCACACATCTCAGGAGGGATTTTGTCCCACTCCTCTTTGCAGATCTTCTCCAAGTCATTAAGGTTTCGAGGCTGATGTTTGGCAACTCGAACCTTCAGCTCCCTCCACAGATTTTCTATGCGATTAAGGTCTGGAGACTGGCTAGGCCACTCCAGGACCTTAATGTGCTTCTTCTTGAGCCACTCCTTTGTTGCCTTGGCCGTGTGTTTTGGGTCATTGTCATGCTGGAATACCCATCCACAACCCATTTTCAATGCCCTGACTGAGGGAAGGAGGTTCTCACCCAAGATTTGACGGTACATGGCCCCGTCCATCGTCCCTTTGATGCGGTGAAGTTGTCCTGTCCCCTTAGCAGAAAAACACCCCCAAAGCATAATGTTTCCACCTCCATGTTTGACGGTGGGGATGGTGTTCTTGGGGTCATAGGCAGCATTCCTCCTCCTCCAAACACGGCGAGTTGAGTTGATGCCAAAGAGCTCCATTTTGGTCTCATCTGACCACAACACTTTCACCCAGTTGTCCTCTGAATCATTCAGATGTTCATTGGCAAACTTCAGACGGGCATGTATATGTGCTTTCTTGAGCAGGGGGACCTTGCGGGCGCTGCAGGATTTCAGTCCTTCACGGCGTAGTGTGTTACCAATTGTTTTCTTGGTGACTATGGTCCCAGCTGCCTTGAGATCATTGACAAGATCCTCCCGTGTAGTTCTGGGCTGATTCCTCACCGTTCTCATGATCATTGCAACTCCACGAGGTGAGATCTTGCATGGAGCCCCAGTCCGAGGGAGATTGACAGTTCATTCGTGTTTCTTCCATTTGCGAATAATCGCACCAACTGGTGTCACCTTCTCACCAAGCTGCTTGGCGATGGTCTTGTAGCCCATTCCAGCCTTGTGTAGGTCTACAATCTTGTCCCTGACATCCTTGGAGAGCTCTTTGGTCTTGGCCATGGTGGAGAGTTTGGAATCTGATTGATTGATTGCTTCTGTGGACAGGTGTCTTTTATACAGGTAACAAACTGAGATTAGGAGCACTCCCTTTAAGAGTGTGCTCCTAATCTCATCTCGTTACCTGTATAAAAGACACCTGGGAGTTAGAAATCCTTCTGATTGAGAGGGGGTCAAATACTTCTTTCCCTCATTAAAATGCAATCAATTTATAACATTTTTGACATGCGCTTTTCTGGATTTTTTGTTGTTGTTATTCTGTCTCTCACTGTTCAAATAAACCTACCATTAAAATTATAGACTGATCATTTCTTTATCAGTGGGCAAACGTACAAAATCAGCAGGGGATCAAATACTTTTTTCCCTCACTGTATATTCTCCTACATTAATTTAACATTTCCACAAACTTCAAAGTGTTTCCTTTTAAATGGTATCAAGAATATGCATATCCTTGTTTTAGGTCCTGAGCTACAGGCAGTTAGATCTGGGTATGTAATTTTATGCAAAAATATAAAAAAAGGGGTGGATCCTTTTGGGCCGTGAAATGAGGTAACAGTAAAATGGAAGACATTCTAAAGCCGCTACAACAGGCTCTCACAGAAAACATGTCCGGCATTAACTATGTTGATGAGGATTTAAGCACAGGTTTCATATTGTTCACAGTATTCAGATGTTTCTTAATATTTGTTTATAGAGTATACCTTTTATTCAATATGCAACTTTTACTTGCATATGATGAGGTCTTGATGCTGAAAAGGCGAGAACATCCGTGAATTCATAAAATAGAGAATTGTCACAAGTCAAATTTGTAAAATGTATGTTTAGTGTTTAGTTCATCATTCTTAGTCGTGTTCTCAGTGGAACTTGACTTCAAATTAAACTCATGAATCTGATTAATATTATACCATACAATCCTTAAATGTTTAAAAGCCAAGTTTATTACAAGTGTATTAGAAGCACATGCAATGTCAAGCTACAATACCTGGGTATGTGTCAAGCTACAAGTAGTAAGTATTTGCACTATATAATACTCTGCTTAATGCTAGAATGAACCTTAACTACAGTGGAAAGCATTTAGGGGTGACTTCAAGTGGGTGCAGTCTACTGATCTAAGGAAATGTCTTGTACACCTTGTGTTTGCTGGGAGTATTACTGTTTGAGGAAACACTTGTGGTTATCCATCCTAATACAGGAAAGTGTAGTGGCGGTACGTAACAAGTAGCTGTCCAGATTAGGAATCAAAGCCATTTGTTACTTCCACCATTCAATTCAGTAGGAAAACTATAGTACTTTTTTATCTTAATGAACTGTGCAAACATACAGTGTGGTTCCAATGGCTTAGGCTACTTGGTTTTAGCAAGTAAGAAAACACATTTTTTCAGCATACATGCTTTATCCAGACTTACAGTCAGGGCATCGTAGCTCAGCATTCAATCTTATCTTTTCATCAAAGTGTAGGCAAACTTCTCTTAATTTCTTTTTAGCTCACTTGGCTTTCTTCTCAGTAATAGGAAGTGCTGAGTAACCATGGTGTAATAACAGTAAGCGATGCACATTTTCAACAGTTCAACTATCTTTACAAGATATTCAATTGACCATGAAATGTCTCGGCAGAGTCGCCACTCCTTTATTTCAAGACAAATTACTACTTAAAATAAATGAATACACAGACTTGATCTGCACTTCCGATGGTACAGAAAATAGATAAACCTAATAATAAATTTGAAACAGCCTTAAAGCCTCAGCCATTAGGCATACCAATATATCATACAAAGATGAAAAATCTGTAGTTTGAAAACAGCAATGTAGTGCAAAGTTTGCCATTTACTTTTCTTATTAAATAGCACATATGTTTGCAATATCCTACACAGCTTACCCTACCATGGCCACACAATACATCATTTAGTTTGAATCTGAAAATATGCAAAGTCATAATTGTACAGAAATAAAGCTATAAATATCATAATATAAAACGTTTTAAAAGATTGCTTAAAAGTCCATTCAAAACACATGTAAACTTCAAATGAAAGTGTTACATGTAGGGGAGACCCGGGATGGTTGTAATACTTTTCACCTTTTTGTCAGTTTCCCAGAGATCGTTTATGGTAGGTTATTCAAAACTTGATACAAACAACCTACATTTGTCTTTTAAAAATGGGTGTGGTTATTATTCAGTACATGTAAATAAACTGCAAATGCATGGTGTTGTCTTAAATACAAGGAGTGGAGTGTTACAATTTACCCCATGGTCTGGGTTAGTTGTAACAGCGCTTGGGGTGAATTGTAACAGATCGAAAAAGTGCATAAATCATGACATGCAACTAATTATTGAGACCATGAGAGCAACATTGCCATGTTTAGCATTTTGTTTGGCAGAAATAATAATAATTATAAATACAATGTTTATTATTTTACCCTTCACTAAATGATCTTTCTCAACCAAACAACAAGTAGGCTAAACTAAACACCTGAACATTTAGTTGTGACAGTGGTATTGCTGTCCTGGGGTACAGGCTTGGCGGGCCCATAATTGGCATTCCTAGCATGGCACCCAGACCTCCTTGGACCTGGAATTGTTAAAGTGCTCCATGCACACAATGCAGCAGTTTCCCTCGTTGGAGGAATCTGAATCTTCTGGTTCAATGTGCTTTGTTTTGGCTTTTTTCTTAGGCAGGACAGTTTTTTGTTGTTGTTCAGTGTGGTTTGTCTTAGCTTGCTTCTTTCCAGATGTTTTGTTAGGCAGGGCAATTTTTAATTTTTGCCTTCTGAGAGCTTAACTTTTTATGCTGTTCTTCCAGTGCCTGCTTGACGGGGTTTCTTCTCCTCTTCCTACCCCTTGTTGTAATTTTCCTGGGCCCTGCTTTTGGGAAGGGGCATACATCAGCTGGGTTGAAATCAGAAGAGCAATCAGGTGTTTCTCAGCCACAGCCTGATACATGTTGGGAGGTGCCTGGAAGGCAGCTGGAGATGTGGCCTGGAAGGCAGCTGGAGATGTGGCCTGGAGGCAGCGGGAGGGCCTGGGGCAGCGGCATGTGGCCTGGAAGGCAGCTGGAGATGTGGCCTGGAAGGCAGCTGGAGATGTGGCCTGGAAGGCAGCTGGACATGTGGCCTGGAAGGCAGCTGGAGATGTGGCCTGGAAGGCAGCTGGACATGTGGCCTGGAAGGCAGCTGGAGATGTGACCTGGAAGGCAGCTGGAAAGGTGGCCTGGAAGGCAGCTGGAAAGGTGGCCTGGAAGGCAGCTGGAGAGGTGGCCTGGGAGGCAGCTGGAGAGGTGGCCTGGGAGGCAGCTGGAGAGGTGGCCTGGGAGGCAGCTGGAGAGGTGGGCTGGATAGCAGTGGGAGCGTGGGCATAAATCAGCTGCCTTCAAGAGATACTCTGACAACTTCTGATCATCCATGAAGACCCTGTTTCCACTACGGTAGCCTATATGAGGAAGCTCTCTCGACCCCTTCTCCAGTAGCTTCTTTCTCTCTCTGCAGAATCTGTGCAGAGTCACATGACATATGACATATGCCATACAACTTTAATGTCACCCCATATCCTTTCCCTATAGAGGAAATAGAGTAGTCAACATCAAATCAAATTGTATTTGTCACATGTGCCGAATACAACAGGTGTAGCGCCTTAACCAACAATGCAGTTTTAAGAAAATAGATTTAAGAGAATATTTGCTAAATAAACTAAAGTAACATTTTTGTTTAAGTGATTCACTGTGCACATGCTCAGTTCAGTTCTGAACTCTCATGCGAAAACAGCAATACCCTGTGATAAACTCTGCAGATTCTATTGACAGGAATCTGATTTTGAGGTAAGAAAGTCATTATTTTGACCAAATTAGTTTTTGTGATGGCATCAACTGCTTTGTAGTTCCATTCATCAAACTTATATTAGGTTTATAATCAGTCTATGTAGAGATATTTGATGCAAGTTAGCAATGCTAAAGTTAAGATTTAGCTAAAATAGGGTTAATTGTAACAACTTGTGTGAAAATGTTACAACTAACCCTGAGTGAAATTGAATGTTTTTGGCAAATGTTTTCTTTTACTTCCAGCCGGCCTAGATCATGGAAAAGAAAGACATACAGGGGAGTACCTCCTCATGATGTAGCAGAGCATGGGGAGACAATCGGATCGGTTGCAGCATGCTATTCACCTGCTATTCTTTCGGGGTGAAGATCTTAGAAATAAAGGTGTGGCGGAGGTGTGTCTACATATAAGCCGTATACCTTTACGTGCGCGGAAACCATGAATAAGGTCCAGCGAACCTACCGGTTCGGAGTGGAAAAAGCATCTACTTCATTTTTTTCCCGATAGAAAAAACATCATTCTCCATGCAGTGTAATTTATAAATGGATAACATCTATTGATAAGAGCTACGTAAATCAGCAATCCGTTTGGAGAAGGGGATTGTAAATATGATCCCTGTATAGATTCATGTGAAACCAGCCATATAGAAGCCAACTGAAAATCATATCAACATGACATGGATTGCGGCCCCTTTTCCACAGTGAATAGGCTACAAATAGCTGTGCCGTTATTCAGAATTTTAATTGTGTGCTCTTATAATTTGTGTGGATGAAATTTGGACACCCAAGCTTATAGGCTTCTGTCGGGCTGAACCTGCCGAGTTGATGTATGCGCTTTAGAATATTTTAAATCTTGGACTTTTCTGTTTTATTTACAATCTGTATGATGTTAATTAGCCACTATCGGGAGCCATTGTCAGTAATACCCACATACATTTATAACTGTCACTTTAGTGTTAGTTTTCTTAAATTTGTAGCTAACATTTTGCATCAATAGCACTACTGTATAATTGAGATTCAGTGTCATCTTGGTTAGCAACTCCAGTGTATATTTGACCTTGTGTTTAAGGTTATTGTCCTGCTGAAAGGTGAATTGGTCTCTCTGTGTCTATTGGAAAGCAATCTGAACCAGGTTTTCAGCTAGGATTTTGCCTCTGCTTAGCTCTCTTACGTTTATTTTTATCCCCCAAAGAATCACTAGTTCTTGCCGGTGACAACCGTACCCATAACATGATGCAGCAGCCACCACCATGCTTGAAAAAAATGAAGAATGGTACTTAGTGATGTGTAGGATTTGCCCCAAACATAATGCTTTGCTTTCAAATGTTGTTCATTTGTTTGCCAATTCTTTAGCAGTTTTACTTTAGTGCCTTATTGCAAACAGGATGCATGTTTTGGAATATTTTTATTATGTACAGACTTCCTTCTTTTCCCTCCATCATTTAGGTTAGTATTGTGGAGTAACTATAATGTTGTTGATCCATGTCACGTTCGTCGTAGGAATTGGATCAAGGCGCAGCGGGAATGTGTGAACTCATCTTCTTTATTTGAAGGAACGTGATCACAAAACAAAAATAACAAACAATGACGACGAAGACAGTCCTGTCAGGCTAAACACTAAACATGGAACAACTACCCACAAAAACCCATGAAAAAACACCCCTACTAAATAGGACCTTCAATTAGAGGCAACGACGAACAGCTGCCTCCAATTGAAGGTCAACCCAATAAACTAAACATAGAAATAGAATAACTAGACACAGACATAGAAATAGACTAACATAGAACATTAACCAAAAAACCCCGAAACACATAAAACAAACACCTCCTGCCACGTCCTGACCAAACTACAATAGCACATAACCTCTTTACTGGTCAGGACATGACAATCCATCCTAAATTTTCTCCTATCACAGGCATTAAACTATGTAACTGTTTTAAAGTCACCATTGGCCTCATTGGGAAATCCCTAAGCGGTTTCCTTCCTCTCTGGCAACTGAGTTAGAAAGGACGTCTGTATCTTTGTAGAGCCTGGGTGTATTGATACACCATTCAAAGTGTAAATAATAACTTCACCATAACCAAAGGGATATTCAATGTCTTCTTTATTTTACATTTTTAACCATCTACCAATAGGTGCCCTTCTTTGCAAGGCGTTGGAAAACCTCCCTGGTTTTTGTGGTTGAATCTGTATTTGAAATTCACTGCTCAACTGAGGGACCTTAAATATAATTGTATGTGTGGGGTACAGAGATGACTATTATTGCAAACAGAGTGAGTCCATGCAACTTATTATGTGACTTGTAAAGTACATAAATTATTGACTCAAGAAATTTCAGCTTTTCATGTTTAATTCATTTGTAAACATTTCTAAAAACATAATTTCACTTTGATATTATAGGGTATTGTATGTAGGCCAGTGACACAAAATCTCAATTTAAATTCAGGATGTAACACAACAAAATGTGGAAAAAGTCAAGGGCTGTGAAAACATAGGGGTGTTTTTGAAAAATTGATGCCTTGGTAATTCGGCTCTACTGAACAGTTATACTCTGTGAATGGATGCAAGTGCTCAAAACTCTGACAACCCGATGAAACATTTTAAGAGTCAGAGATACATTATATGAAATGCTTATCAATCACTTGTTTGCTACAGATTTGAATGTACACTACCGTTCAAAAGTTTGGGGTCACTTGTTTTTGAATGAAAAACACTTTGTCCATTAAAATAACATCAAATTGATCAGAAATACAGTGTAGACATTCTTAATGTTGTAAATTACTATTGTAGCTGGAAATAGCAGATTTTAATGGAATATCTACATAGGCGTACAGAGGCCCATTATCAGTAACCATCACTCCTGTGTTCCAATGGCACGTTGTGTTAGCTAATCCAAGTATATCATTTTAAAAGGCTAATCCCCCATAGGAGAACCCTTTGAAAACCCCTTTTTGGTTCCAGGTAGAACCCTTTTGAGTTCCATGTAGAACCCTTTCCACAGAGGGTTCTACATGGAACACAAAATAGTTCAACCTGAACCAAAAAGGTTTCTCCTATGTGGACAGCCAAAGAACCCTTTCGGAACCCTTTTCTCTAAGAGTGGAGACTATTTTTAGAATTCAAATTTTAAGTCGAGAGTTTATACAAAAAAATGCTATAACTTACCACACTTGATTTCAACTTCATGGGATGTGGTATAAATAGTTTCATTGTTGTGAATAATATTTCCAAGACAAATGTACTTTTTGAAGGGTTCCAAATTAGTCAAGTTGATAGACCCATTGTTTCCTGTGACTAAAACAAGAATATTAGTGATTTCCTCCTTTGAATGGATATCTATTTTTTAAATGTATGGTTTCATTCTCAATTGAATAAACATGAACTCAATTGTCATATGTAAATTCATATGACATGTGGATTTACAATATAACTCTTACAATATAACTCTTTCAAATATTTGTATGTACATATTCTTATTCATTCCTTTACACTTGTGTGTATAAGGTAGTTGTTGTGAAATTGTTAGGTTAGATTACTTGTTAGATATTACTGCATGGTCGGAACGAGAAGCACAAGCATTGCGCAACACTCGCATTAACATCTGCTAACCATGTGTATGTGACAAATAACATTTGATTTGATTTTAAATAATGTCCAGATCGTCATTGTTACACTTTGGCCGCTCAAAATGAAACACGGGAGTGGTTGTGCTGTGATCAGCCTACAGACAATCACTCATCTAAACTTTGTCTTACTGCAGTCGGTAGATGTACAGTACATTCAGAACTTTCACATGTACTGCAGTGTAGATTCATGCTAAATTCACACATACCATGCTGCAGTTTTGCACACAACAAGAGGTTTTGGATGTACAAGTAACTCTGAAAAACTGGTATTAGCCTCAGATTATTATTATAGTATTATAGTCTTTCACTGGAACTATTTCAGAGAACCACACAAGGACAGTGGCGATTAAATACTTTACATCACTAATCAGGTCTGTCCGTTCTTTGAACATGAGCGGACCAACTCTGTCACAAGTCTCCTTTAAAAGCTAGTCCTCCAAGTAACACTCACCCACAGGCAGACAGTTTAAAGGGACTTGACGATCTCAGAGTTACTCTAGTTAACCCTGAGAAAGTTACTGCATTTGGAATGATCTCAAATAAGTTTGATTCATCAACATTATTTTATATGCAATCCTGCACCCTTGAAGTGTTTTCTTAAGCCTTTATGGTGACTGCATCAGGATACATTTTCCAAAAGAATTCCATATACGTTAAAGGTGAATTTAGGCCCCACAGCCCATCCCCATTAAAATAAATAACAACCCTCCCATCACTCCCATCCCCTGGGTATCATACTGTACTTACATTTGGCCAACTCTATGAGCCCAGTCCACAGCAGCAGGATCTTCAGTCCAAAGAGACCGGCCATATCCAGGAGCAATTATCACTCTACCCATACACCATATGTCCTAAAGGGAACACCAAAGGAAACAATGTATCTGTCTTATTATGAAAAAAAAGAGAAGTACTTAAAAAAGCTATTTTTCTTTATGTTTGTTTTCTCTCCGGTCATATCCGTGGACATAGCTTCTTGAATGTGTTCCCCTAACCCTCATTTCTGTTCCTCAGCGTGACACAACAAGTGATTTCACAGCTTGCTGAGGCTCTGTACCTTACCTTACTTTACAGGAAGTCCCATTTCTTCTATGCCACACATCCCGTTCCCTCCACTTCTGCTCTTTCCTAGATACACATCAAATATACACAAAATACATGTTATAAGTTTGTTAGTGCAGGCCAGCATTAACTGTGTTTAGACATTTGAGTAATATTCAGAGGAGAGGGCCAGAGTAGTCTGGTCTCACAGTCAGACATAGCTGATTTGTCCATAAAACCTAAAAAAAAAATAACAAGAGGCTTTCTGAACTCACAAACAAGGATTACTTCCATATAACAGAGTTATGTGGTGAATATTATAGTTGGTCCTGTGTGGCTCAGTTGGTAGAGTATAGTGCCTGCAATGCCATTGTTTGTTGGTTTGTTTCCCGCTGGGGCCACACATTCGAAAATGTATGCACGCATGACTGTAAGTCGCTTTGGATAAAAGCATCTGCTAATTGGCATATATATTATTTTTTGCCTGTTTCTTTTCACACAAAAGCAATTATTACGGATACATAATGTTTTCACATTTCAACTCTGTGGACCTGTTGTGCTTCTTTTGACAAGTTAGGTGATACATGTGAACATGCTCTACTACTTTGTACTGACAAGACAGCCATCTTTGCTGAACGTGTGGGTAGTTATACACTGGGGACTTTGGGGTCTGTGACACATTATGAAGCCTGTTATGGTTTCAGCATTTTCCCTCTTCTTCTGACTCCTCTCATTATTTTAAAGTCTATATTTGAAAAGAAGAAAAGTGATAGAACTCACATACTAGCCAACATCCTGCATAGGTCTTCCTACACCTACATTACACATTCAATAAATGTATCTATCATTTTTTTTTTTGCATCCCACACATCATTTATTTGGTATCTCTCTCTGGCATGACCATTTTATCTTGAAGTAAAGTTAATCTCTTCCTTTTTCTCCTTCTCTGAAAAGTACACATCTAAGTGTTATATCTGTTCTTAGTCTTGTGCGGTGTATGGTGTCTGTTTAGTCACATCCCTCAGCCCTGTTTATACACACCAGGAAGGGATGAAAGAGGAGAAAAGGAGGAGAAAACCTTCGCGGGAATGAGATAGTTCCCTCTGGGCCATCAGAGTACAGTAATCATACAGTAAGTGTCAAGCTGAAGTGAAGCGGTGTGACAAACAAATTAACATGTATGGTAAGATATGTAACAATGACTCAAACATATTCATATGTAACGTCTTTGAGTGTGAAGTCTTTCTGTTGTGTTATATTTGAAAAGAGCGGCTTTTATTTGGTATCTGCTAAAGAGCAAACAAACACACCCACCTGAAACCCGGGAGATGCTACATTTCAACTAATTAAAATACAAAAATGTAGATAGACTCTTACCCGTATACATGGATGAACGCTTCTCCCTATCTATCATCATGGATGCCATGGTTTCCCTTAGTTTGAAGACATAATCTGGATACAGGTGTTTTATAACTATGTTCTCTTTTTGACTCCCTACGCATTTGCAATCAAACTCTGCTTTCACCGGGCATTCCACTGATGTCAAAACTCGGTCAACTTCTTCCTTGACAACAACACTGTTGATTGCCATTTCTTCCCCATAACTGTCATCAGAAGATACTACAATGTTTGGTTCAATGAAAATGTTTTTACCTAAATCAGGAATTTCCTCATCCTCTGATTCATTTTCAGAGTCAAAGTCAGCACGGCCCGATCGACCTCCAGAAAGTAGTCCATCACAACTTTTTTTCCCGCTGATCTTGCCGAAAGCACCTGTTAAATTCAGGGCAGCAATGTTGAGCGCAGTAGCAACACTTTAGCAGTTCTCCATGATATCTTTCAAAATAGCAGCGGTAACCAGGATTATCTACACCTACTGGGCAGCTCATGTTTTAGACAGAAGCATGCTACATGGCAGACCAGTCCAAACTCATCTCTCAGCATGTCCAGCCCATCCATTATCTCAGCCAATCATGGGAAGGTTCCTGACTTTTTCCAAGGCTAAACCAACTAGGCTAAACATTTAACAATTGTATTCGTATTTACAGATAGCATACATGTTTGTTATTAAGGCACATGAAAGTTCACATGTTCCAGAAAGCATTTACTTTTTTTTTTACATTCAAATGCCTCTCCTGTGAAGTAGTGACAACTTCCTGAAACGGGTCACATATATGAACTTTTTTCTCAGAACATTTAGAAAAGGTAATTTGGGGATTCCACAAGGCATCAACACAGGAAATATGTCTCTCTTGCTGAGTGGAAATTGCAATTATGATTATTATTTGTTGTATTACTTGAAATGCACTGGTATCTTCAAAAAGAATATAAACAAGACCAAACCAAAGACTCTACACCTGTGTCATGTGTTGCATGTGTAGCACATTTGGAATGCGAGAAACTCCTCAGCCTGAACTGTCTCCACTTGCCGCAGCAAATAGCTAGCTTTTCACGTGGTGCAGACTGGTAAGACGCTTCAGGAGGGCTGTCACATGTGCTAGCAAGGCAGAGGTCCTTGGTTCGAGCCTCAGAGCTGAATTAGGAAGAGCCAAATCAGGAAGTGGTACTCGATAAGCAAGCAGTGTGACATCCTTAACACATGCAGACACATTTGAGTGGGTAGGCCCTTTGGTTAGCGTTAGGGACAGAGAGACATGGCTTCCAGAATGTATTTGAAATACTTAAAGTAATGATGGACTGTCATTTCTCTTTGCTTATTTGAGCTGTTCTTTCCATAATATGGACTTGGTCTTTTACCAAATAGGGCAATTTTCTGTATTATACCCCTACCATGTCACAACACAACTAATTGGCTCAAAGGGTGGCTACATTGAATAGTCTCAAATATGAAATATATTTTTGGTTGAACACTTTTTTGGATACTACATAATTCCAAATGTGTTATTTCATAGTTTTGATGTCTTCATTATTATTCTACAATGTAGAAAATAGTAAAAATAAAGAATAACCCTGGAATAAGTAGGTGTCCAAACTTTTTACTGATACTGTACGCAAATGTGATATTACCAGGGGTTTTCTCATAAATTTGCAAACATTTCTAAAAACTTGTTTTTACTTTGTCATTATGGGCTATTGTGTTTAGATTGATGATACAAAAATATTTTTAATCAGTTTTAGAATAAGGCTGTAACCTAACAAAATGTGGAAAAAGTCAAGGGGTCTGAATACTTTCCGAAGGCACTGTATGTAGTCAATATATACAAGAAGCTGGCATTTGAAATGTCAGTCGTCTCATCTAGTTGGATTGCAAACCAATTTGATGTGCGGGCTGTCTAAAACCTGCATGTGATTCAATATCATTTGCCATATCCTGGTTTCTACGCATGACAGTGTCATTGGAATGTGTGATTTCACTGATCTTTGGAGCAACAGTAGGGCCTCAAACCTCTCGGCAAGTATCCACGACTGAGGGCATGACCAGCTTTTCAACTAGAGTACCCCTACCGCGGTCAATAGCACTGCACCCCCAGCAGCTACTCGCCCAAGCCTTCCCCATTTCTCCTTCTCACAAATCCAGTCAACTGATGTTCTGAAAGAGCAGCAAAATCTGGACCCCTACAAATCAGCCTGGCTAGACAATCTGGACCCTTTTTTTCTAAAATGATCTGCCGAAATTGTTGCAACCCCTATAACTAGCCTGTTCAACCTCTCTTTCGTGTCATCTGAGATTCCAAAAGACTGGAAAGCAGCTGCTGTCATCCCCCTCTTCAAAGGAGGGGACACTCTTGACCCAAACTGCTACAGACCTATATCTATCCTACCCTGCCTTTCTAAGGTCTTCGAAAGCCAAGTCAACAAACAAATTACCGACCATTTCGAATCCCACCGCACCTTCTCCGCTATGCAATCTGGTTTCAGAGCTGGTCATGGGTGCACCTCAGCCACGCTCAAGGTCCTAAACGATATCGTAACCGCCATCGATAACAAACAATACTGTGCTGCCGTATTCATTGACCTGGCCAAGGCTTTCGACACTGTCAATCACCACATCCTCATCGGCAGACTCAATAGCCTTGGTTTCTCAAATGATTGCCTCGCCTGGTTCACCAACTACTTCTCTGATAGAGTTCAATGTGTCAAATCGGAGGGCCTGTTGTCCGGGCCTCTGGTAGTCTCTATAGGGGTGCCACAGGGTTCAATTCTAGGGCCAACTCTTTTCTCTGTATACATCAATGATGTCGCTCTTGCTGCTGGTGAGTCTCTGATCCACCTCTACGCAGACGACCCCATTCTGAATACTTCTGGCCCTTCTTTGGACACTGTGTTAACAACCCTCCAGACGAGCTTCAATGTCATACAACTCTCCTTCCGTAGCCTCCAACTGCTCTTAAATACAAGTAAAACTAAATGCATGCTCTTCAACCAATCGCTGTCCGCACCTGCCTGCCCGTCCAGCATCACTACTCTGGACGGTTCTTACTTAGAATATGTGGACAACTACAAATACCTAGGTGTCTGGTTAGACTGTAAGCTCTCCTTCCAGACTCATATCAAACATCTCCAATCTAAAGTTAAATCTAGAATTGGCTTCCTATTTCGCAACAAAGGATCCTTCACTCATGCTGCCAAACATACCCACGTAAAACTGACCATCCTACCGATCCTCGACTTCGGCGATGTCATTTACAAAATAGCCTCCAATACCCTACTCAATAAACTGGATGCAGTCTATCACAGTGCCATCCGTTTTGTCACCAAAGCCCCATATACTACCCACCACTGCGACCTGTACGCTCTCGTTGGCTGGCCCTCGCTTCATACTCGTCGCCAAACCCACTGGCTCCAGGTCATCTACAAGACCCTGCTAGGTAAAGTCCCCCCTTATCTCAGCTCACTGGTCACCATAGCAGCACCCACCTGTAGCACGCGCTCCAGCAGGTATATCTCTCTGGTCACCCCCAAAGCCAATTCCTCCTTTGGCCGTCTCTCCTTCCAGTTCTCTGCTGCCAATGACTGGAACGAACTACAAAAATCTCTGAAACTGGAAACACTTATCTCCCTCACTAGCTTTAAGCACCAGCTGTCAGAGCAGCTCACAGATCACTGCACCTGTACATCTATAATTTAGCCCAAACAACTACCTCTTCCCCTACTGTATTTAGTTATTTTGCTGCTTTGCACCCCATTATTTCTATTTCTACTTTGCACTTTCTTCCACTACAAATCTACCATTCCAGTGTTTTACTTGCTATATTGTATTTACTTTGCCACCATGGCTTTTTTTGCCTTTACCTCCCTTATCTCATCTCATTTGCTCACATTGTATATAGATTTATTTTTCTTCTATATTATTGACTGTATGTTTGTTTTACTCCATGTGTAACTCTGTGTTGTTGTATGTGTCGAACTGCTTTGCTTTATCTTTGCCAGGTCGCAATTGTAAATGAGAACTTGTTCTCAACATGCCTACCTGGTTAAATAAAGGTGAAATTAAAAAAATAAAAAAGAGTGAAAGGAGCCTGACACTTGGGAATATTATGAATGAGTAAGAATGAAGCCTTCAGTAAACTCTTGTTGTCTGTGAAATTATTGTGCAGCATTTGTGTTTGGTTGGTTATCCTTTTGTCATAAAAAAATTGTCTGGTTTATCCTTGAGATGTGGATGTGCTTTGTTTCTAAATGTCTGCGCATTTTTAATGGCTTCATGGCATCTTTGCTGAGGCAAGTCTGAAACCGGTTTTGGCCGGCAGCTGTTATTTAAAAGCAAATCCAGGGAGAGAGAGAAAGCGTGCAGGCAGCGTAGCAGGGCTAGCTTGTGTGTGTAGCTATATTTAGTCATAGCAACACAAATTTGTTTACTGTGGCATGCGCAAGTAGGCCTACGGCAAGTGTTTATTTGAGTCAAAAATGCCGCAGACCACAAAAAAACACAATCATATTCAATACAAATATCAAATCAAATTGATTAGCAGATGTTATTGCGGGTGTAGCAAAATGCTTGTGCTTCTAGCTCTGACATTGCAGTAATATCTAGCAAATTACACAACATATGCCCAATACACACATCTAAGTAGGAATGAATTAAGACTAAATATATACGGGCGAGCGATGTCAGAGCAGAACGGACTAAGATACAGTAGAATAGTATAGAAAACAGTATATACATATGAGAAGAGTAATGCAAGATATGTAAACATTAAGTGAATGAGATACCGTAGAATAGTATACAGTATATATGTACATATGAGATGAGTAATGCAAGATATGTAAACATTATTAAGCGACTAAGATACCGTAGAATAGTATAGAATACAGTATATACATATGAGATGAGTAATGCCAGATATGTAAACATTACTAAAGTGACTAGTGTTACATTCCTTAAAGTGGCTAGTGACTCCTAGTCTATGCTTATAGGCAGCAGCCTCTAATGTGTTAGTGATGGCTGTTTAACAGTCTAATGGCCTTGAGATAGAAGCTGTTTTTCAGTCTCTCTGTCCCAGCTTTGATGCACCTGTACTGACCTCGCCTTCTGGATGATAGCGGGGTGAACAGGCAGTGGCTCGGAACAGCATATGATCCATAGGCTATGGATCATATGCTGCAGACCATCAATCATTTCTCCACGCACCGGGGTTTGAGAAAGGCTGATATAGGCTATGGATAATCTTTCACAGTCTCACATCAGAATGAGACGTTCATCCATGTTTCTCAAACGTCAAATTATAGAAGTTCTTCCAAAGGTCAAATTTCAAAGTGTTTAAGGTTCAGGCATTTAACTCCCAATGGTTAAGGTATTGAGACCACACTAGGAACACTTGATATTGTGAGCACAGCAGAAAATCAGGGATGAGGGGCATCATCAGGCACACATGAGATACTATAACACGCAGCTAATTATCAAACCTTGAGCAATATGACAAAAATACTAAACCCTCTCCTGACTGAAATTTAAAAAGCATGACCATCCATTTTCCTCCGGGTAACTATTGTGTACATTTCGACCTCTCCCTTACTGAAAATCCTTTTGGCCTACTTATCATTAATTATAAACTGGGTGGTTTGATCCCTGAATGCTGATTGGCTGACAGCCGTGGTATATCAGACCGTATACCACGGCTATGACAAAACGTTTATTTTCACTGCTCTAATTACTTTGGTAACCAATTTATAATAGCAATAAGGCACCTCGGGGGTTTGTGGGATATGGCCAATATACCACGGCTATCCAGGCACTCCGCGATGTGTTGTGCATAAGAACTATACGGGCACAGGGCGAGATCCAGATGTAGACACGGGAGGCAGATGGTTAGAGTCTCTGATATTTATTACAATCCAAGGGGCAGGCAAGAGAATGGTCGTGGACAGGCAAAAGATCATGATCAAGGTCAGAGTCCAGGCGGTACAGAGTGGCAGGCAGGCTCGAAGTCAGGGCAGGCAGTATGTTCAGGCAGGCGGGTTCAGAGTCAAGGCAGGCAAGGGTCAAAACTGGGAGGACTAGCAAAAGAGAAATAAGAAAAAGCAGGAGCACGGAAAAACACGCTGGTTGACTTGACAAGACGAACTGGCAACAGACAAACAGGGAACACAGGAATATAAATACCCAGGGACTAATGGGGAAAATGGGTGACACCTGGAGGTTTCTTTTTTTATTTGATTTATTTCACCTTTATTTAACCAGGTAGGCCAGTTGAGAACAAGTTCTCATTTACAACTGCGACCTGGCCAAGATAAAGCAAAGCAGTCCAACAAAAACAACAACACAGAGTTACACATGGGATAAACAAACGTACAGTCAATAACACAATATAAAAAAAGTATATGTACAGTGTGTGCAAATGTAGTAAGATTAGGGAGGTAAGCCAATAAATAGGCCATAGAGGAGGTGGGTGGAGACAATCACAAAGACAGTCGAAACAGATCATGGCGTGACAAGAACAGTCCTTAGGCGTGGTATATTGGCCATATACCACACCTCATGCGTTATTGCTTAAATATAGCCTACTGATATAATTTGTATCAATGTAAAAGCCCAGTCAAACTGCGAGCAGCATAGATCTCCAACAACAGTCCAAATAAAGCAACACCTCACGGCACAGCGCCTCTCCCCATGTGACCTTCTTGTTGTATGTACTGATGTACAGTATGAGTAACTGATATATGCACATACATTTAAAAACATTAACAAGTTGAATGTGTGTGTGTATGTAAATTGTAAAGTATTTTGTCTGTAATGTCTTTTTCGTTATGTGTCGGACCCCAGTAAGACTAGCTGTCACCATTGGCGTCGGCTAATGGGGATCCTAATAAATCAAATCAAAATCCTTACCAGGCTGGTTACATTACAAAAACGCCATATCAGCAAATAAAGGCCTACCTGTAATGTAACCCAATGCAGCAGGCCTGCAGCCTATATCCTTAGAACTGGCGGGGAAAGTGGAGGAGTGACGGAGGATAAACTGTAACGCCTATAATGTCACATTTTGATGACAAAGGGACATTCTAGCGGCTATGACAACCTGTGCAACAAGCTCAACTTGCCCACTGATAATGTTAGCTTTAATTTAAACTTGGTTCCAAATTGTGTTTTTAATGGCAGGTATTATTTTGTATCATTCAAAAACAATGTAGAAATATTAGATATTGTCTAAAAATATATGCTTAGATGATGCACAGGTATGTCAGTTTATGAATTGAGTTCATTCTGTTTCAGATTATACACAGGCCACAATAACTCCACCCTGTTACACACTGCTAGATGATCTCTCACTTGAGGAAGGTAAAGTGTTTGAGTTTTTTTAACTTTCCTAATATGCAACTGAATTGCCTTCTCTTGTCAGATTATTAACCTTGATATTAGAGTTGCTATCAACGGAGTTCAACCTGTCCAGATTATCCAAAGGCCTGTTACTCACTGGTGGATGATCTCTCCCTTGGTAAAGTGTTTAGGACATTTCAGACTGTTCAAATATGCAACTCAGTGCTTTCTCAACTGAGGCCACAAATAGAATAGGATAAGTGTGTGTAAATGTCCTTACAAAATGTCCATTCCAGAGCCATGCCATTTCGGGGAGTTAAAGGAGAAGGTGGTGGACCAGCCTGCTTCTGCTGCTCCTATCCTGTCCCCACGCTGGTTATATTCAGAGAGCAGAAGAGAAACAGGCTAAGGGAAGTGACAACACTCACAAGACTATTCAGTCATCCCACACTAAACTGGGGAGGTTTTATCTACTGAATTTACAGTAGTGGGTAAAGGTGGTCTAGAGCCCCCGTGCTAACATTACATACCTCTGTTTCATGTGATGCTGTTGCCCCAGGACTTTTGTGAGGGAGAGGAGTTTGAGTCCATTGGAGAGGAGATAAAGGACCAGTGCAACTCCTCGATTGCCGGGAACATCGAGGGCAAGTCCGATGAGATCCAGTCTGACTCCACCGTTTCCGAGGAGATCCAGTCCGACTCCTCCGTTTCCGAGGAGATCCAGTCCGACTTCACCGTTTCCGAGGAGATCCAGTCCGACTCCTCCGTTTCCGAGGAGATCCAGTCTGACTCCTCCGTTTCTGAGATCCACTGGCAAGACAGCTTCCTCTGCTCATAGCAGGAAAGAGGAAGAGGCTGAGGTAGGAGATAATAATTGCCATCACTGACTATTTTCTGAGTCTGAGTGATTTGTTTCTCAAACTGGTGAGATTGAAATAGGTATCTAATCTGGATGTACAGTAGTGGGTAAAGTTGCTGCTCATATAGTGGACCATACTAAATCTAGATACCTCTGTTTCATGTAATGTTGCTGCCCCAGGATTCCTATGGAGAAGACTTCGGTCTTACTCCTCGATCTCAGAGAAGATTCAGAGTCAGGCTGCATCTGTTGCCTTGTCTTCCCACAGCCAGGTAGGTGGAACAGGCTGAGGTAAGTGACAAGTATTTTATTTTTATTTGACATTTGTTCTGTACATGGAGAAGGACAGAGTCCGACAGTGACCTGAGTGCTCTCCTGGTAGCTCAATGCAGCCACTCTAACCGGATGGCCAAGGAGACCAAAGTAATGGTCAGGAAGCTTTTGCACATGAATGCCTCCTCCACACAGACATCAACGTGTCTCACCCTGAGCTATCAAATCAAGGCCTTTATGGAGACACTCAAAGTGCAGCATCAGAGTACTGGGCACCAGAGTATAGTGCCGAAGCACACTGGAGAGGGAGCACAGAAAGCTCTGCTCTTATCACCGCTCTCTTATAGACAAACACCGGAAATTGTTCTCGGACCACCACACCTTGAAGTCAAAGCTTTAGGAGCTCCATTGTGTCCTGCAGCTGGAGCCCAAGGAGCACTGCACTGTGGCCACCGCAGCCACTGAAGATTCCGTAGTGACTGCGATAGTGGGGATGCCAATGGCGATGCGCACCCTGTTGAGGAACCTCAAGGAGAAGAGGAGGGCATTAGAGAGAAGTCAGCAGATTGACACCTCCTGATCTGAGAATCCCTCCTACTCCCAGCATACAAGAGGCACAACTGTGTAGTTTATATGCATGTCCACAGCTTCTAAATGTCTGATTTTTAGGTGAAGAATCTACTTTATTAATTAAAGGAGAGTATAATTGCACTGCTCATTTGTATGTGTTTTTAAACATTTATTTTAGAGATAGAATTAAAGAAAAAAAAGGACAATGTTGCATTAACATGAATATCATTTATTTTTAAGTTCACAGTTGTACCATTGCGTCGATAGCACATTAGATTGACCTATACGTTATTTAAGACAACAGTTTTTCTCGGCATTGAGAACATGCAATTAAGTGTGCACAAAGTAGACTTCAGTAGGTTGCATACAGCATCTTCAAATAACTACACTACCATGTCTAGGGACCAGTGGAAAAGGTGAATGAATGAACATGAACTGTGTCGACAGTCTCAGTATTGTCACTGCAGTGAATGAAAGGTTAAAAAGACAAGTGATATGCCTCTGTTAGTTCCTGACAATCAGTGGTTTTGATTTTTCATATCACATGAGTATTAGGAAAAAGGGAAATGCCAATCGTAGCATTTAGAAAAGAGAAGAGGTTAGCTTTCATCCTATTTTCTTCTGCATCAGTCAGTAAGCTGGGAGACAGTAAAGACATTCAGTCATAAAAATACCAGCTTTTCAGTAACACAGATACTCAGCCTCAAAGGATTCCTAGCTGACTATTGCAAGTGTTAGTAAGACATTGCTCAAGTAAAACCTCCTAATCCATCGCAGTTAATACAGTAGTCATGTAGTAGATGAAATAACTAATAAAGTATTTCAAGTTGGCTGAACAAAGTGTGGATATTGGACAACACTTGACGCTACCTTTTTTAATTTGAGCTGACTTAACTTTAAAACACATTCAACAGCAAAATTAGATTAGCAGAACATGGCCAATACAGATATTTTGAACCAGGGGAATGGAAAAAATGGGATATTCTACTGAAAAACACAAACTGAAAAAAAGGAGGTTCAATTCATAGGTATGCAGTTTCTGTCACCTATCTGATGAATTTAAATGCTGTAACATGAAACGTGAGTGGCTGGATGGCAAATGGTTTGAGTTAACACATTTTATAATTATACAAAATATTCCCCCCCCCCCAAAAATGATATAACAACATTCAAAGCTTGTTTGTTCTATGAATCATTTACAATATATTATTATACCAGTTATATATTCTCCTTGTAAAATATACTTGAAACACAAAAAATACAATCTTTCATCTATAATTCATCTTAAAATATAACTACCTACAACAAAGCATAACAAGATCCTTCTCCATAGTGAGTGCAGTCTGAAAGACCATTGAAATATCAGCACAGATGGGGAAAAAAAGAACACATACAGTAAGCCTCATTACAAAATGTAAAAACAGAAACAGAAAGATTTAAACAGAAATGAAGTCTATTCTAGTGGATCTCATAGGTGAAAGAACTGACCAACAAGCATTTAAAGCTGGAATCCTTAATGGTGAAACAACCATGTCCGTTTGCGATATTTCAACAACAAATAAGTTACTGTAAACAGCAAACACCGTTTTTTCTCCTCGGACATCATTGCACGTGCCGTAGACGAGCACAATATGTACTGCAATTTGTTTTACCATGCTGAGCGACGCTCCTCAGTTCAGAAACCAGTGGTGCTGTTTCCCCCCCACCCCCAATTCGGATTCCATCTTTAAGGACGTGGCTTATTCTCAGTGCCTCCCCACTGACTGGACCAGTGGTTCTCGGTCTCTTTTGCATATACAGACTATATCAGTTGAAACGTTGACTCTTTAGAGCCACTCGATTTCTCCCTAATGACTTGTGTTGACCATGCTGAGTGGTACTCAGAAAAGGCCAAATTACAGAGGACCTATGGATTCACAAATATGATTATCAATTACCTGATCTTTATAATGGTAACCTCAAATTCTATTCTGAATTTGGAAACTTTAAAAACGTTTTGCATAGTATATAGACAGTGCTCCAACTTCAAAGCTGCCCAAATAAATAGCAAAATTGAAACATAGAATAGGCGAACATAAATTGTACATGGGCCCTTTCAAATCCAAATTAATAGCTGAAGTGAGGTCTTCCCAGAGCCACGGAGAATGCTTTACGATCTCATCGTTACCACAGCCCAACTCTCAGGACGGGGAAAGAGCTACCGTTAAACCGTCACACTCAACGGCATGCCACATAAATCACTAGCTTAAACAGGCTAAACTCATCGTCAACATAACCACAAACAAGCACTGGAAAATACTTTATTTTGTCTGTATGTACTAAAGTGGTACAATAGTGAGTGGCCACCATCTCTGGACATTACCCAAAGGGCTTGCATTCTCTCCATGGGAGATTCTTGTAAAATCTCTTTAGACGTCCGTCCATATTCTCAGAGGAGAGCCGTATCGCTTTATTACTGTTCTACAATCATCTCAAGCCTTCCAGTCAAACACAGTGTGGTAGCATCAGGGTATGGGACAAAGCATTTCATTCGGTGTGTGCACATAGCAGAGATTTCAAGTGGTGAAATCACACTCCTCCTAAAGCACTCATGGGTGGTTTTACCAATGACATACCCCCATACCAGTGGGCCGTCAGTGTTTTCTGTTAATGTAAGCTCTAGTGATATCATTTCCATCAGGAGTGTGACACTAAAGACTTGGGGGTAGCAGAATCAACAATGTCTGCATCATCAAGACTGTTGCTTTGTGACAAGGTGTTCCAAGTTCCCAGTTAGCCATTGTTATGTAAACGAAGGCTGAAAACTACCCATAGCCGATTGAGACACGGGTGCCAGCCCGCGTAGATGGAAACAGAAAAGTCTGAGCCTTTTGGGTAAAACACTGGGGTAAATCCTCAGAAAAAGGAGGAGAGTGTGTGAGGGTAGGAGGATAGACAGAGATTGTGGGAGATGGTGAGGATGGAAGGGTGAATGGAGGAGAGCGAGCACGAGTGGGAAGGAGTGGCGAGATGGGGACAGGAAGCGAGAGAGGGAGAGAGATGGAGAGAGAGAGAGACCGACAAAGAGACGGTGAGATAGGTGCCATGGATGGGTTTGTCTATTCATTCATACCCGCTGTATTTACACAAGTCCTTTTCGCCGTTTCTTTCCTAACAGACAGGAGTATCCTGAGAAACAAAACACTTGAGAAAAATACATCTCTAAATAGATAAGCCTCTGAAATCAAACTAAATAGAGCTTCTCTCTGAGTGCAACATATATTCAACTATCTTTAATATATCTAAGCACAGTGAGAAAGCTGTCTGTTTTCCACATTCATGTGATAGTAGATCTAAGCAGATCAACTGCTTCCAAAGTAACAGTTACATTATTTTAAGACTGAGCAGTACCAAATGCAAAGCACACCTCCGTTTTAGGCAGGGATGGGCAACTTTGATAGGTGTGGGAGCCACAAAAAAAACTCATCACGAGGGGCTACAGTGGCCAGTGGGTCCATACCCCCTCCCCCACCAATTTTAAGTTTTAAAATAAATTTCCTGCAATTCTGCACATTTTGCCATGGGGCGTGGAGAAAATGTTGACATTTTAAAGCAAGTTTGCTGCAATTCTACACATTTTGCCATAGGGTGGAGGCAAATGTTAACAGCTTTTAATATGATAACTGATGATCAGTGGGCCCCAACCCGGTCAGTAATTCGACCATGCTTACTACAAGTTTAGGTAGCTGGCCACTAGACTAACTTACCAATATAAAACATTTTAGCCGACATGAGCTAATTGAGTGACTACTGATGCACAATCAAATTTCAAAATTGCACCTTGCACCTACTATTCTAACTCTTAACAGTAAGTTGAAACCCCGACTGAGTTCATAAAAAAAAGTTGTATATTTTTGGTGAAATTGGTCCTCAGACCTACAAAAGGCGACCCGCGGTTGCCCATCCCTGGTTTAAGGCATTGTGTTAGGAAACTGTACAGTGGAAGAGTTACCAAGGTCATTGGGGTTTACTTTGTGTCTTTACAATACTTTCAGATCGAAGGAAAAATTTATTTGTTCTCTTAAAACACACTGATCTTTTCGTAAACATTTTCCACTCAGTGGTTAAGGTCAGGATTTGGGGAGGGCAGTCTGATTCTTAAGGGCAACTTCTACCTCAAGCACCCCTTCCCCTGTCCCTGTCCCTGTTCGTCTCAGGACTTGTCGCTGGCTTTGCTGTGGGTATTATTATGTGTGTTGTTGGTGTGGCACTGGACCTGGGACAGCTGTAGGCTGGTCTGGAAGCCTGAGCTGAGATGACACATAGACTCTATTTCCTCTAGAAGGCCTTTCTCCTGGACCTCTGCCCCAGAGAGAGAAGAGCCCTGTTCCTTCCCCAACCCCAGCCCTGGGCCCTGGTCCTCTCCCTGTCCCCCCTCCTCTGGCCTCCCTCTCTCCCAGGGGACCAGCACAGAGGGCTGCCTGGCCTTCACACCCTGCCTCTCTTTGTCCTGACTGCCCTGCCTCTGGAGGGCCTGGTCCTGCCTCACCGTCTCCTTGGATAGCACATTCCCCCGCAGGATGCTGGATGTGGTCTGGGGTTTGGTCTCAGACTCAGGCTGGGGGTCTGTGGAGGCTCTAACACGGGTCAGCGTTGAGGTGTGTGGAGGGTTGTGTGTCGCCGGTGGAGGATTGTGTGTGGATGCACGGATTGGTGCAGGAGAGCGGCTGGAAGAGGGGTTTTGGTCTCCCAGGTGTGGTGATGTAGGTGTTGGGAGCGAAGGCTCCTCTGGACGGGGCTGAGAGAGACAGATCGGGGGCTTGGCATGAAGGGGCTGGGTCTTGGTCTGAGGGGCCTGGATCTTGGGCAGGAGATTGGGGACCTTGTTGTCCTTGGCTGGGACTGCAGCTGTGGCCGGTGGAGAGGCTGTCAAGGGGTTTTGCTTTGGCTTCTTGAGGCTGCTCTTGCTAGGCTGTCTACGAGGGGAGGGGGGCAGGTGCTTCCCGTGGAGGGCACTGTCGTCCTGCCAGCTTCCTCCCTGTTCCCCTCCCCCACCTACTCCACCCACCCTGCTGCCACTGGTACACATCTGGGGCAGATTACTCTCACTGTGGGGGTTGGACTTGTTCTAGAATACAGACACAGAGTGGTTTACACATTTTTATGTTTTCTTTGACCGGTGCCTCAAGTCAATATTGTCCATATGCAAAGATATTGTCCATGACGTTCAGATTCTATTTACTGTATGTATCTGGGGTTATATGAGTGTGGTTTAGATGTTACAGATGTTTCTCTTACCGGAGACTTATAGTCGATGTCGTCCATAGATCTGAAGAAGTCCAGGCTCTTGGCAGCGCTGAGTTTGCCATGCTCTGTGCTGGTGGTGCTCAGAGAGTCAAGGATCTCCTCTAATAGGTTCATCTGGCCCGTGTGGGTGGAGTCTGTGTCTAGCTCCAGCGAATAGGAGTCGTCACTGTCCTCAGTGTAGGACGGCATCTCCCCACTGTCCTCAGACGAGATCCTCAAGGCGAGCAAATTAAATTAGCAAATTAAATTAGCAAAATAAATTTGGCAAATCAACGAATACATGAAATACAGAAAATAAAATAACAAACAAATTCTGTAAATAAATGTATTAATAAGCCAGCAAATAAACTCAGCAAATCAATGATCATTTCATGAATAATGATCTGTCCAAGAGGCTATAATCACAATGCAATAAATCTACTGTGGGGTCCTTACAGTAGGACTAAACCACTGGAGGGCAGCATTGATATGAGTATGAAGAGGATGAGGGGGAACCTGTCTATACCATAGTAACTAGTGAAGGACAGGACAGGGAGATGATTTTTCCAAATGTCTGAACAAACAACTTTCATGAAAGAGGAAACTACCATGGAATCAACTTGAATAATTTTATTGTATTGCGATGTTTGCTCACGGCTAGGGCTCACTAGTAAAATGGATAGCTGTCTCAATGAGACTCACCTGAAAGGATAGATAAAGAAATGTCACCGATCATACATATTCAAACAATACTGGGAGATTATTGGTATTATCATATTCCTATATTAGACTCTTACTTGCTGGCAGTGTCCAGTTCATCGTCATCGACGGCAAAGTCAGGACATCCCATGGAAGACTTTGCATAATAAGGCTAACACACAAACAGAGACAATGAGATCTACAGGTTACTCAAGGCAAATGACCATCACATCTGACCATGACAAAAAAAAAAAAAAAACTCTTTATGATGCTGGTGTGCTGTGTTTGTGTTGGCAACAGGGTGTCATTCCCACCCCAGTCCAGTCCAGTGCCTGGTTTAACTGTCTGGGGACTTACATTTTACATTTTAGTCATTTAGCAGACCTTTAAGGCACACGCCTCCCCCTCCTCCTCCTCCTCCCTCTCTCCTTCCCTTTAAGAGCTCAGCTCAGCCCAAGGCCTGCTATTAAAAATACCTTTATCCACTACAGACGTGTAGTCTTTTACTCACTCTACCTCTCTTTAACTCTCTCTCTGCTCATCTAATTCACAACTGTGTATATCTCGTGCACACTGTATAATGTTCTCCTCTCTCTCTCTCCCTCCCTTGTCCTCTCTAACCATCTCAGTCTCTCTCTTTACCTTCTCACCCCTCTTTCTTTCCTGTACCAAGGGCAGCCTCTAAAGCAGCCTATAAAACCAGGTTTGCCACATTATAAAAGCCTGTCACTTTCACATACCCTAGAGGGCAACCATGACTCGTCACAAAAAGAGAGAGAGAGAGAGAGAGAGAGAGAGAGAGAGAGAGAGAGAGAGAGAGAGAGAGGGGGGGGACAGGTCAGATGTAAATGATTGAGGGAGAGAAAGAGGAAAAGGGGGACCCATAACCCCTGGAGACAGAGGAGAAGGGGGAAACATTAGGGCCTTGCACCAACCCGGTCTTGATTAGCTGACACAGTACCAGCAAGACGGGCGGAATGTAACGTGTCGCTGGCCGCTGCTCATTTAGGGTACACACACACACCTTACACAAATGCGCGCATGCATACAGAAAGGGTTAACCGCCGCCTTCGCCATAAAAGCTAAGGGAGGAGAAATGTGTGGAACGGCCACTTAGTTGTCTTTGCCATTGGGCTAAACAGGAACACATGTAGTGCGGCGCTGATTGCCCGGCTCAGGCTGCTCTCTGTCTCTGGTAGCTGGAAGCTATAATAATAAAGACCATTACAGAGCGGCTCAGGCCTCCCATCTCCTAAGAAAAAACTTTAATGGATTCCTGTGTCAGGGCCGTAAATCAGCACTGTGATACCATGTACACACAAGCGTACGAGCGTTCATACGCACACACACACATATCAAATCATTCACGCAGACGCTGAGGCTGGCTTGACAGTTAGGGAGACCGGAGATGCACCTGCAAGAGGGTGGGTGCTGGGGCACACACACACACACACACACACACACACACACACACACACACACACACACACACACACACACACACACACACACACACACACACACACACACACACACACCATGGTCCTTGCTGCTATTTAGCCTGTTCATTTGTGCACTTAGGCCTGTTTAGGGAAGCGGGGCCTCTCGGTGTGTCTAGGTGTTTATTAAAACAAGGTGAACCCTCAAACACAACAAACCATACCCAGGCCATAGAGCTCAGCTCACATCATAACCACACCCAGCTCAGCCTGCCCTTTCCTATGGTCATAATTATATCCATGCTAGACAACCTACACCTACATACTGTTGGAAGGGCAAAACATACAGGAAACAAAAAGACATGCATACACACTTCCCATTTATGAAACACACATACTGAATGAACATGGAAGTCATCCAGAGTTGTAATTATTACAGTGGCATGTTATTTGATGAAACCGTAAAGACGAGACAACCATGCTAGAGGAAGTCTGGGTGAAACAACGTCCCCTTCACTTCTCATGACAGACTGATATTAAACTGAGAGGTGAAAATGGAAAAGTGATTCTCTCCCGTCTCTCCCTCTCTTTCTCGTTTCTCCCCCCCCCCCTCTCTCATTCCCTCAGCCTCCATCTCTGCCTCTCATTCTCTCTGTCTTCATCTCTCTCATATGACAGATGACTGTTATTTTTCTCTCGCAGTGAGTCTGCTGCAGTGAAAAAGAAGGGGAGAAAGAAGGAGAAAGCGAGGGAGAGTGCCACACCAGGAAAAGAGGCAGCAAATGAAGTCTAATAATGAAAATGAAAAAGGCCCAGGCTATTTCACGGAATCTGGCTAAAACCATCAGTTTGGAGGACAGAAGGGGGGAAAAAAAGCCTCTAATTTGTTTAAAAGCACACTAAAATCACTAAACACACTGTTATGTGGTTCAATTGGTACTCTGCACAGTAACCTCTGCTGGCATAACAATAGACCGTCTTACTGTCTGTGAACATTTTTTAATCACTAATGTGATATACACAGTGGTGAGTTATTTTTAACAGTGGCCACATGTTTAGTCATTGTCAATACCTCCGCAGTTGCACATTTTGTGGCAACAAATCATTATTTAGAGTAAACCTTTTTTTTTTACTAAGAATAATTTATTGAGGCAATTCTGGTGAAATAAAAACCTGTATAATTCAGCCAGTCATGCTGTAAGTGAGGAGAGTTTCAATATGGCCAAGTCATCTTCTAACCTATTGTATAGTGTCAAGCTTTCGCTTTCCAAACGGAATGAGCCAAGATATGAAATATATTTAAAGGAGCGCTCATGGCAGTGACTCTATTAATCCTTCATACGCCATACAATAACTCTATATTTCACTCCCCTTCTTACCAGGGGAAAATAGTAATCACTGTCCATTTCAGTAGAAATATTTTAAGCAAAACTTTTTTTTCTCTTTCAGTCTCTCGTCTGCATGACCAGTTATGTTAAGCGAGCATGCCAACGACAGAGCGCTAGAGACTTTAAGTACCAGCTTTGCATTATACATTTCATATGGTGTTTCTGAGTGGCCACTGATCTCACAGCTTGGCAGGGTATGTGAGATATGCCAAACAAACCACACGGAGAGAGGGGGAGGGGGGAAAATGAAATGAGAGAGAGAGAAAGAGGAGGGATAGAGAGAGCGAGGGAGATAGAGAGGGGGGAGTGGGAACTAGAGAGGGGGGGGGGGGAGAGACACACAGAGAGAGGGGGGAGAGAGTGAAAGAGGGAGCCAGAACCATGGCCAAGTCGGTCTTTCTGTTAGACATAAAACTACAGACAGTGTTTGAGGCAGGATACACTGCCTGCCTGTCTGTCCAACTGGCTGCCTCTGAAAGCACACGCTTTTAACAAACGGGCTAAATTAAAAGGATTCTAACCATTTTGCAAAAATAAATAAATAAATAAGCAATCTTATAAAATCAAGGAGTGTGTCTGTTGATGTATGCAGTAATTTAAAGCTACCATGAGGTGGCAGTTTAGCTTCAGACAAGAATCGCAGGCCAGACTACAAATAACCAACTAAACACACACTGCCTCCCACACACACACACACACACACACACACACACACACACACACACACACACACACACACACACACACACACACACACACACACACACACACACACACACACACACACAACCTGACAGGCTCCAATCTCCACATCATCACCATGCAGATGTGTGCAGTTTTTCCCCATTAGAACAGAAGCACAAAAACAAACCATCCACACTAGCCACCCCCAACACTCTCTCCCCCTCTCCCCACCCCCCCATGCTAGCATTTATTCAGTCTATGGTAGAATAGTGTCAGCGTCACACTGCTGAGCCCTGCCACAAGCCTGCTGTCACTATGCATACCACCGTCTCGCTCTCACACAGCTAACGTACTGTTGCATCCGCTAAAACACACACACAAACACACACGAGGTGAGCAATCACTCCCAAACATAGAGAAGCAAGACAATAGGTTGGTGTTTGTTAGTGTTTCACACTAAGAGAACATTCCCGGTGTGCAAATCAAGGAATACCTCCCACATACTTTAATGGACATGCTCTTTTAGTGACACTTGAATGAACTGGCCAATAAAACAAAACCGGAAAATGTTCATTTCATAATTACACTGATCTAATATAAAATATCTAATATTAGAATAAACTCCAAAGATGAACCAGATCATTCATTATTTTGATTTCAAGGACAGAAACAGAGATTGCTGTTAAATCCTACATGGTGATAAAGATATGAGAAGTTAAGATGTCTATATCACTCAGAGAGCTGAGTGTGTGTTTGTGTGTACGTGAGTGAGTGAGGTTTGTGTTGGTGTGTAGGGTAAAGTGTGTATGAATTATACACTAGATAAATGGTTTGTAGTATCTCTTTAATATTCAGAAATGGAGAGGAGCAGAGAGGTAGCCCTGGCCTACATTGGGCCTGGTACAGTAGAGATCAAATCAAGTCAAATTATATTTGTCACATGCGCCGAATACAACAGGTGTAGGCCTTACTGTGAAATGCTTACTTACAAACCCTTAACAAACAGTGAAGTTTTAAGAAAATAGAGTTAAGAAAATATTTACTAAATAAACTAAAGTAAAAAAAAGTTACAATAATGAGGCTATATACAGGGGGTGCCGGTACTGAGTCAATGTGCGGGGATACAAGTTAGTCGAGGTAATTTGTACATGTAGGAAGGTGTAAAGTGACTATGCATAGATAATAAACAACGAGTATCAGCAGTGTAAAAACAAAGGGGGGGTGGTCAATGCAATTAGTCCGGGTGTCCATTTAATTAATTGTTCAGCAGTCTTACGGTTTGGGGATAGAAGCTGCCGTGCGGTAGCAGAGAGAACAGTCTATGACTTCGGTGACTGGAGTGTTTGACAATTCTTTGGGCCTTCCTCTGACACCGCCTAGTATATGGCAGGAAGCTTGGCCCCAGTGATGTACTGGGCTGTACGCACTACCCTCTGTAGCGCCTTATGGTCGGATGCCGAGCAGTTGCCATACCAGGCGGTGATGCAACCGGTCAGGATGCTCTCGAATGCTGTAGCTGTAGAACCTTTTGAGGATCTGGGGACCCATGCCAAATCTTTTCAGTCTCCTGAGGGGGAAAAGGCATTGTCGTGCCCTCTTCACAACTTTCTTGGTGTGTTTGGACTTGATAGTTTGTTGGTGAAACTCTCGATCTGCTCCACTACAGCACCGTCGATGTGTTTGGCCCTTCTTATCCTGTAGTCCACAATCAGCTCCTTTGTCTTGCTTGCGTTGAGGGAGAGGTTGTTGTCCTGGCACCACACTGCCAGGTCTCTGACCTCCTCCCTATAGGCTGTAACATCATTGTCGGTGTTCAGGGCTACCACTGTTGTGTCGTCAGCAAACTTAATGATGGTGATGGCATCGAGCTTGGCCACGCAGTCGTGGGTGACAAGGGAGTACAGGAGGGGACTAAGCACGCAGCCCTGAGGGGCCACCGTGTTGAGGATGAGCGTGGCAGATGTGTTGTTGCCTACCCTTACCACCTAGGGGCGGCACGTCAGGAAGTCCAGGATCCAGTTTCAGAGGGAGGTGTTTAGTTCCAGGGTCCTTAGCTTAGTGATGAGCTTCGTGGGCACTACGGTGTTGAACATTGAGCTGTAGTCAATGAACAGCATTCTCACATAGGTGTTCCTTTTGTCCAGATGGGAAAGGGCAGTGTGGAGTGCGATTTAAATTACGTCATCTGTGGATCTGTTGGGGCGGTATGCAAATTGGAGTGGGTCTAGGGTTTCGGGGATGATGGTGTTGATGTGAGCCTTTCAAAGCACTTCATGGCTACCGACGTTAATGCTACGGGGCGGTAGTCATTTAGGCAGGTTACCTTCACTTTGTTGGACACAGGGATTATGGTGGTCCGCTTGAAACATGTAGGTATTACAGAATCTCTCGGTCAGGGAGAGGTTGAAATGTCAATGTAGACACTTGCTAGTTGGTCTGCGCATGCTTTGAATACACGTCCTGTTAATCCATCTGCCCTCGCGGCCTTGTGAATGTTGACCTGTTTAAAGGTCTTGCTCACATCGACTATGGAGAGCATGATCACACAGTCATCCGGAAAAGCTGGTGCTCTCATGCATGGTTCAGAGTTGCTTGCTTCGAAGCAAGCATAAAATACATTTAGCCCATCTGGTAGGCTCGCGTCACTGGGCAGCTTGCGGCTGGGTTTCCCTTTGTAGTCCGTAATAGACGAGCGTCAGAGCCGGTGTAGTAGGATTCAATCTTAGTCCTGTATTGAGGCTTTGTCTGTGTGATGGTTCGTCTGAAGGCATAGCGGGATTTCTTGTATAAGCATCCGGATTCGTGTCATGCTCCTTGAAAGCGGCAGCTCTAGCCTTTAGCTTGGTCCGGAAGTTGCATGTAATCCATGGCTTCTGGTTGGGATATGTACGTACAATCACTGTGGGGGGTAACGTCGTCAATGCACTTATTGATGAAGCCGGTGACTAATGTGGTGTACTCCTCAATGCCATCGGAAGAATCTCGGAACATATTCCAGTCTGTGTAGGCAAAACAGTCCTGTAGTGTAGCATCCGTGTCATCTTACCACCTCCGTATTGAGCGAGTCACTCGTACTTCCTGCTTTAGTTTTTGCTTGTAAGCAGGAATCAGGAGGATACCTGCATTAATGATCACGGCCATTAGGAGTGCCGCTTCTGGATTAGCATTTTCTTGTTTGCTTATGGCCTTATACAGCTCGTTGAGTGCAGTCTTATTGCCAGCATCGATTTGTGGTGGTAAATAGACAACTACAAAAAATATAGATGGAAACTCTCTTGGTAGATAGAGTATTTCATGATAAGCAGTAGACCACACTACCTCAGGCGAGCAATACTTCGAGACAACCTTAATATTAGACATTGCGCACCAGCTGTAATTGACAAATAGAGACCCACCCCTCATCTTACCGGACGTGGCTGTTCTGTCCTGCCGATGCACGGAAAACCCAGCCAACTGTATATTATCCGTGTTGTCGTTCAGCCAGGACTCAGTGAAACATAAGATATTACAGTTTTTAATGTCCCGTTGGTAGGATAGTCTCGAACAGAGCTCATCCAGTTTATTCTCCAGTGATTGCACATTGGCTAATAGAACAGATGGTAGAGGCGGGTTACCCACTCGCCGACGAATTCTCACAAGGCACCCTGATCTCCGCTCCCTGAATTTCCTTATTTTCTTCATGTGAATGACAGGGATTTGGGCCTTGTCTGGGAGCAACATTATATCCTTCACGTCCAACTCATTAAAGAAAGTGAGTAAAGGTGAGTAATCGCTGTTCTGATATCCAGAAGCTCTTTTCGGTCATAAGAGATAGTAGCAACAAGATATGTACAAAACAAGTTACAAACAATGCGAAAAAACACAGAATAGCACAATTGGTTAGGAGTCCGTAAAACCACAGCTATCCCCTCCGGCGCCATTCTTAAATCAGTTGCTCATTCTTAGATAGCAGTGCTCAAGGACACTTGATGTAAAGTGTGCATAAATGCTTTGGGGATTTAAAATTGCAAGCTTTTTGGCAGAAGTTCATTAATGTTTCAGCAGTGCTACCAGGTACATCTTTATCTTTATTACCAAGAACAGATAGAGTTTGGGGTTGAGGCAAAGGTACTGTATATTGTTAGAATGGGGTATATGAGTTGAGTACAGGGCAGAGGGCTCCGGTATGGGGCTGGGTCATATGCAGGTCGCAGGAACAGAGAGGAAGTCTTGGCCAATGGGACTCCATTGAGGGGTACAGGGTATGAGGATTTGGGTATAGGACTTGGTCTGGGTACAAGTCTGATTGAGAAATGTATCTTAAACTGGAAGCGATGCCTAACACACACACACACGAGAGACCAGTGCTCTGGGACATGCCATCCAGTGTGTCTCTGCACCAGGAGTCCCTGGGGTCCCGTTACTGTGACCATGAACAGAGCTCAGTGGCGTGCGTGCATGTGTGTTGCAGAGACCTCGGTAAAGAATCTCTAACTGGTAGTGGTTGAGCCGTCACATTTTTTGTGTGTGTTCATCAGCCTCATCAAGCACACAGGAATTCTAAAAATCAAACTGCAATAGAGCATGCATGGGAAACATGATAATGATGGATGTGGATTTGCAGACCAGCTAGTCTTGCTGGACCACACACACACACACACACACACACACACACACACACACACACACACACACACACACACACACACACACACACACACACACACACACACACACACACACACACCACACACACACACACACACACACGAGAGACCAGTGCTCTGGGACATGCCATCCAGTGTGTCTCTGCACCAGGAGTCCCTGGGGTCCCGTTACTGTGACCATGAACAGAGCTCAGTGGCGTGCGTGCATGTGTGTTGCAGAGACCTCGGTAAAGAATCTCTAACTGGTAGTGGTTGTGTGTGTTCATCAGCCTCATCAAGCACACAGGATATAACACAGTTCATTACAGGACAGAAACCCATGGCCGTGGCGACCGTTTGGGAGTCACAATCTCAGTCTTTCCCCTTGGTTTGTGTTTCCCCTTGGTGTGATCCCAAAATTCTAAAATCAAACTGCAATAGAGCATGCATGGGAAACATGATAATGATGGATGTGGATTTTCAGACCAGCTAGTCTTGCTGGACCACCATACACACACACACACACACACACACACACACACACACACACACACACACAAAAAGTTATTGAGGAGTTGTTTGTCAGGGGTGAGGGTGATATGTGTAACCATATATTGTTTTGCATATCAGGAATGGTTCTTTACTGCTGTGAGGGTTGTGAAGAACCATCCTGTTCTTTTCCTCTCCACAATGGTTTCCTTTTATGCCATGAAATGCTACACTGTTAAAAAGTTCCTATAAATTTACGGTACCCTACAGGGTACTAGTAGCAGTGAAAGTAAGGTAAAAGGACAGTATGATGCTGAATGCTGGTTACTTGAGACTATACCTCACTTGGGATTTGAACTCACTACCTCTTGGTTGCTAATGACCTGAATTTCCTGCTACGCCACCAGGTCTGTGGGCATGAGAGAGATTGGCCACATATTTAATGCAAGAAAACATTCCTGCACTTTGCTAAAAGTTGCCCAAATCGATAATTGTCAGATTATCTGACAACACCAATGTAAAAATAGCAGTGCTAAGGGACACTGGATGTAAGGTGTGCAATAATTGCTTTGGGGATTTAAACTTGCAAGCTTTTGGGCAGAAATGCATTAATGTCTCAGCAGTGCCACCAGGTACATCTTTACTACCAAGAACATATATCCACACTCTCAAAATTAGGGTATGGTTAGGATACAGTGCCGTTCCCTGAGGTACAAAGAGGTCAAAGGTAAACATAAGGTACCTTCAGAGGTACACATAGGAACTCGCATGGTACTGGTTGGTTCCTTTTAGGGTACATCATCTAGTATAATGGTACATTTTCCTACCCAATATTTTGAAATATATAAATATAATCATCGCAGCGATTTCAAATGTAGGTGGGGGCAATGTACCAGTGGGGCTCATTAGCATATTTGGGAGTGTGAACTAATATATGTGTATTTGTGCCAACTCTCAGTGGAAGTGTTGCACTAGTTTAAGTGGTTGATGGTTATGTTGCCAAATATCGAGCAAATTTTCCTTTATTATTGTCCCATAACCCTACCACCCCTCCCATAATTGGGGTAAACTAACGAACAACACTTAGGCTTCTACTTCCAGATTATACATACTATATACATTTTACGGACACAGTGTATTTTACTATAGTTATCCTTGGTTTGCTTTTAGTCCCACCCTTCAGCTCCACTCAAACCATCTATCCATCTCTGAACACCATCCAGTTTTGATTTCTATTTGCCATATATTTTTCAACTGTGCTGTGATACACTTTACTTAACACCAAGTGTCATAACACGATCATAACCATGTCATAATATGTCATAACAGCTGACAACTAGTCATAACATGGTCATAATATTGTCTTTACCCATATATTTACACCTGTTGTAACATATGCATATTGCGTTATTTTATGGCTGGTTATGACACCTACATAAGAGTGTCAAAACATTTAATCAAAGTAGTTTATTTGCTGCCAAGAAGTTTCCTTTCATTTGAAAGTATGTTTCTTGGGCTCCTGAGTGGTGCAGCGGTCTAAGGCACTGCATCTCAGTGCTAGAGGCGTCACTATAGACCCTGGTTCGATTCCAGGCTGTATCACATCTGGCCGTGATGGGGAGTTCCATAGGGTGGCGCACAATTGGCGTAGGCCGTCATTGTAAATAAGAATGTGTTCTTAACCGACTTGCCTAGTTAAATAAAGGTTAAATAAAATAAATAAACAAATCCTGTTGTTGTTGTTATAATGAATTCTTTACAGTTTTTTTTAAATAACTAGTAGAAAATGTACTTTATGACACTGTAATGAAACATTATAACTATCCTGTGTTACTTTACTTGGACTATGAAAATACACGTTGACACTGTCAAGAAGCATTATGACCATCATAATCATATAAGCCAGATAGGCCTATCACATACATGGCCTTATGCCAGTCATCAGTCAAAAAGAGGGTGTCTTGTCCTGCTCCATAAATCTGCTCCTGCATTCATCCCAGTCATCAGCAACAGAGCATTGGGGTAAGTAAATGTCAGTCATCAACGGGTGCACAATTATAATGATAATTGAATATGGCCAAATTCCAAAAACATTATATAACAAACATACCGTTGACACGTAGGCTATGGTGTAACGGAATATTTTGCCTTGTGTGGTAGGTTTTGTGGGATTTTCCACTCTTATGTAGGCGTCATAAACAGCCATAAAATAACGCATAAAATAGTGCATATGTCATGACAGTGTTATGACCATATTATAACAAGTTACGTCAGCTCTTATGACATAACATGTTATGACACTGGGTGTCAATTGAAGTGTTACCTAAAATAAAACTAGATTTATTAGTGTTGCACCATTATTTTTACATAATATAACCGTATACAATTTCAGTATCACATCTTAGAGTGATGGACTGTGCCATCCCTGAGGCCTCCGCAATGGTTTAGTCCACTGAGACAGGCACGAATCAGACTGGTGTCTTGTGCACCATGAAATAAAAATATATATTTGTGACTGCTCGATTAATGACATTTCGGGTTGACCAACAGCCTATCGACCAAACAATCGACTAAATGGGGTCAGCTCTAAAATGCGTACACATATTTCAGTTGTGTATATTACTTAGGTTTTTATTTGATGACTTTATTATTTTTCATTCCTTAAAGTCATCATCTCATCTCTGCTCAGGCAGATCCGGCCTACCAGATCACTTTATCTCTGTGCTCCCCATACTGTACTGTCTTTAGTCATACTATTTAGCTAGACTGACGGAATCATTTTACTAGGTCTTTTACTAGTACTTTCACAAACTGTCTATCTCTCTCTCTATCGTCTTGTGTCGTGTACATTCCTCTCATGCGGTCTATGCAGTCTGTGTGTATCTAACCAAATGTAGCAGGCATAAGTGTATCCATCTCTGTCCGAGCCGGAAAGAACAGGACTAATGGATTACGGTCATTTTATTTAATTACCACGTTTCTGCGCTGAACTCAGTTGAATATTTGCCTTATAAAAACAACTCCCATCAACCCAGCGTCCTACATAGTTGTTGTCTTGATTTCGCTCTAGAGAAATGAGTGTTAGGCTCACCAAAAAATGAGCGATACTGAACAAAGATATATACGCAACATGTGAAGTGTTGGTCCCCAAATATCCCAGAAATGTTCCATACTCACAAAAAGCGTATTTCTCTCAAATGGTGTGCACACATTTGTTTACATCCCTGTTGGTGAGCCTTTCTCCTTTGCCAAGATAACCCATCCACCTGACAGGTGTGGCATATCAAGAAGCTGATTAAACAGCATGATCATTACACAGGTGCACTTTGTGCTGGGGACAATAAAAGGCCACTAAAATGTGCAGTTTTGTCACACAACACAATGCCACAGATGTCTTAAGTTTTGAGGGAGGAATATCCACCAGAGCTGTTGCCAGAGAATTTAATGTTAATTTCTCTACCATTTCTCTACCCTTGGGGTCCCCAGGACCAACGTTGTTTTAGAAAATATGGCAGTACATCCAACCGGCCTCACAACCACAAACCACGTGTATGGCGTCATGTGGGCTAGGGGTTTGCTGATGTCAACGTTGTGAACAGAGTGCCCCATGGTGGTGGGGTTATGGTATGGGCAGGCATAAGCTACAGACAACGAACACAATTGCATTTTATCGATGGCAATTTGAACGCACAGAGATACCGTGGCGAGATCCTGAGGCTAATTGTCATGCCATTCATCCACCGCCATCACCTCATGTTCCAGCATGATTAATGCACGGCCCCATGTTGCAAGGATATGTACACAATTCCTGGAAGCTGAACATGTCCCAGTTCTTCTATGGCCTGCATACTCACCAGAAATGTCACCCATTGAGCATATTTGGGTTGCTCTGGATTGACATGTGTGACAGCATTTTCCAGTTCTCGCCAATATCCAGGAACTTTGCACAGCCATTGAAGAAGTGTGGGACAACATTCCACAGGCCACAATCAACAGCCTGATCAACTCTATGCGAAGGAGATGAGGCACACCAGATACTGACTGGTTTTCTGCCCCATGCCCCTACCTTTTAAGGTAGAGTATCTGTGACCAACAAATGCATATCTGTATTCCCAGCCATGTGAAATCCATAGATTAGGGCCTAATATTTTATTTAAATTGACTGATTTCCTAATTTGAACTGTAACTCAGTAAAATCTTTGAAATTGTTGCATGTTGTGTTTATATTTTTATTCAGTATATAAAAACACTGTATTCTTACTGCAACTCAGTAGAAGGTAACTTACTGTCAAATTACAGTAATTTTTAACATAAGCTCATTTAAAGTATCCTATAAGTATAACTGTAGAACATGTCATTGGTTATACCTGGAACCAGAGGGTTCTTCATGAGAGGGCCCTAAATGGAACTCAAAAAAGTTTTATCTTGCAGGGACAAATCAGAAGGGTTATACGTGGCTCCCAAAAGAGTTCCCCCATAGTAACAAATGACAGGGTTCTACGTGGAACCCAAAAGAGTTCCCCCTACAGCAGCGTTTCCCAAACTCGGTCCAGGAGACCCCAAGGGGTGCACGTTTTGGCTTTTGCCCTAGCAATACACAACTGATTCAAATAATCAAACCTTGATGATGAGTTCATTATTTGAATCAGCTGGTTAGTGCTAGGGCAAAAAACAAAATGTGCACCCCTTGGGGTACCCGGGACCAAGTTTGGGAAGTGCTGCCCTACTGGGACAAATGACAGAATGTCTATTGGTTCTAATCTTTTAACAATCTTTATCATACCAATAGATCCAGTGGCGTAGCAGGAAATTCAGATCGCTGGCAACCGTGAGGTGAGTTAAAATCCCAAGTGAGGTTGACTCCTAAGTAATCCAAATTTTGCTGGTCTGCAAAACCACGCCCCCCATTATCATATTTCCCAGCATGCTCTATCGTATTGAGATGTTTTTAATTGTTTGTTTCAATATCTGTGTTTATGCACATTTATTTGATATTTTGCTGCACAAAAGACAAATAACATACATTTTTATAAACCAATCCAATCTGTTAGTTTGACTTATTGCACCCGTTACTTAAATGGTTGTTCAAGTTTAGATACACTACATTACCGAAAGTATGTGCACACCTGCTGTGGACAGCCAGATGGTGAAGCGTGATTCATCACTCCAGAGAAGGCGTTTCCACTGCTCGAGTCCAATGGCGGCGAGCTTTACACTACTCCAGGTGACGCTTGGCATTGCGCATGATGATCTTAAGCTTGTGTGCGGCTGCTCGGCCATGGAAACCCATTTCATGAAGCTTCCAACGAACAGTTCTTGTGCTGACGTTGCTTCTAGAGGCAGTTTGGAACTCAGTCGTGGAGTGTTGCAACAGAGGACAGGCGATTTTTACGCACTTCAGCACTTGGCGGTCCCGTTCTGTGAGCTTGTGTGGCTTACCACTTTGCGGATGAGCCGTTGTTGCTCCTAGACATTTCCACTTCACAATAACAGCACTTACAATTGACCGGGGCAGCTCTAGTAGGGCAGACATTTTACAAACTAACTTGTTGGAACGGTGGCATCCTATGACGGTGCCAAGTTGAAAGTCACTGAGCTCTTTCTTTAGTAAGGCCATTCTACTGCCAATGTTAGTCTATGGAGATTGCATAGCTGTGTGCTCGATTTTATACACCTGCCAGCAATGGGTGAGGCTGAAATAGCAGAATCCACAAATTTGAAGGGGTGTCCACATACTTTCGTATATAGTGTAGTTTAGGTAGTCTCATTTATTCATCTGTCTATCCCTTCCAGTCATTCTGAATGCAGATTGGGGGAATCCACTCTGGATGGATTCCAATTGGAATTAAATATCACTTTGCAAGCCAGCATAATGCAAACCAACAGTGTCCAAAACACAGTGAAGGCTAGACACCAGTAAAACCACAGCCGAAGGCAGTTTACCAGCAAAAACACAACGAAGGCTATCACCAGCGAAAACACATCGAAGGCTGGTCTACCGGCATAACCAGCTAGACCATGCTGATCAGACTAGCTTGACCAGCTAGAGCATGCTGGTCTGCCAGCATAAACAGCAAGACCATGCTGGTGGGCCAGCAGAACCAGTTAGATCACACTGGTCAGACCAGCTTGACCAGCTAGACCATGCTGGTCAGACCAGCTTGATCAGCATAGACCTGAATGATCCAGCACAGACCAGCTTGAAATGTATGCTGGTCTATGCAGTTTTTCAGCAGGGATGTATGTGACCTCGAGCCGACAACCTCGCAATCACCATGCAAGCTAAATCTAACAGGAGTATTGTTTGTGTGAGTGTGTCAGAGAGAGAGAGAGAGAGGGGGGAGAACAAGAGAGAGAAACAAAGAGGAGGTAACGAGAGAGAAAAAGAAAGGTGTGTGTGGGGGGAGGGGGGGGGGTGTGGTGCATGGAGTGTGCATGTGCCAGCTTGCACATACTAGGAAAACATGCTGGTTTTTTTAATGATGCCACAAGCAGATTCTCCTTAAGAAGTGCTGAAAAGCAGAGGAGCTGTGTTGTTGTGCTGACTGTCCATACAGACAGAGCAAACTAACAAACTTACATAAACATTGTAGAGTGTACAGTGCATATTACTATTGCTGATGTTACACACTAGAAAATCTGCTTATCATTACTTATCATCTGGCACATTGACAAACTACTACAAAGTAATGAACAGGAGGAAGGATGGAGAGACTAGACCAAGGGAAGAGGTAGATGAGGAAGAGAGATTAGATGTGGAGATAGATGAGAAGAGAGATGGGAAGAGAGGGATGGGAACGGAGACGTAGGAATAGTTTGTGCGTGTGTGTCACTCACATGTCTCCTCTTCTGCAGTCTCCGTGGTGACAGACTCTTGGTGCTGGTGGGAGACCCTGAGCAGAACGGCCCATCATCCTCTTCTTCCTGAGAGAGAGCGATAGAGGGAGGAGATGGAGAGATGGTGTGAGAAAACGAGAGGGGGGAGAGAGAGCGAGAGAAAGAGAGAGGAGTGAGTGTGTCAAGTGAGTGTGCCATAATGTGTGTAGAACATAATAAAACAGACAGTTATGCATGTATTTGGAGTGTGGCCAGGTCAAATCAAATTAAATCATTCTGAACTCATGTGTATGCACACATAGCGACGTGTGTGTGTGTGTGTGTGTGTGCCTAGTACAGCCTAGTGAGAGCCAGTTAGTCAGTGTCCCTGTCCTCAGCCTCTCCTCTGACGGTGAGTTCAAACTGAAATTGCCTTATCAAAAGGACCAGACTGATGGAAACATACATCTGGTTGCGTTTCCTTTGAAGGAATCAGTGGCTCATTTATGAAATATGCAAACAATAAAGGGTTAGGGCTGTAGCTGGATGAAGACAGGCTATAGGCAGAGGGACACTGATTAGAAATGTACACTCCCGAACAAAGCACAATGCACATGTTTCACAAGTCATTACAACCCTGCTCATCTCTGAGTGAGCTGAGTCACATGCTCCATATAAAACAGAGTGTGTGTGTGTGAGCCCTGGAGAGGTGTGAATTCACATAGGTCACCCTTTGCTTGAGCCTGCGAATGCCCCTCTTGGCATGACTCTTGGCCTGTAAGAGAGAAACACAGGCATTAGAAATAACCACAGGCTCCATTAATATTCGACAGTGGTCCGGTGTAACATCAAGGCCTGCTTTGATCCTGCTGGCCAAAAGGACAAAGACTAAAGTTGGAAAGGGCATCACACGCATGCATATACATACACAGTCCTAGTGGAACAATGACATTTACCAGCTAACTACAACCTTTCGGATATTCAGAGTGAGAACCTGTATGACTTAATACACATTTTAAGGTTAGGTTTTCATGTTGTGTGTGTGTCCAATATGAAAGTGTTTGAGGTGTGCTTGATTTAGCTCGGAGTTTGCACTTGTGGGACTATTCCACTGGTTCCAAACTAAATCAAGAGCAGCTCTAGTATTTGAACATATTGGACGTATTTCACCCAGGTCTGATTGGGAATATGTTATTGATCCAGACTTGCATATCTGTAGACCGTTTTCACAGCTGGACTTGCCTTAGTCATTGCAGTGTTGATCAGCACGCCGCCTCTCTGCAACACACAACACTGTAATTTAGCAGTGCACACACACACACACACACACACACACACACACACACACACACACACAGGATTTCCATCGAACACACAACCCAACCAGTGGCGGTCGGTGCCATTTAAGATTAGGGAGGAAGATTTTGATTTATTTATGACCATGGCTTTCATATTCCATTCACCCAGCTCAATGTAAGATTGTTTAAGCTACTACATGTTACTAAAAATTGCCCTATACCCATCATGAGGTTGCTACAACCTAGTCTACGAATGAACGTTTATAACGTAGATGCACAGGTCGAGAGACATATTGGAGTAATCAGACAGTGACACATTCAATACCACCTTGTACACTCTTGCCTGAATCTAGCCTGCATCTAGCTGATCTGGTGTGTAATCATTAGTCCAAACGAGAGTTTCTATTGGACAAATTCAGGTAGGTCCCTCCCAGTTTTGTTCAGTTTGCTTCCGTTTAAGAAACATTTTGCAACAGAATCAGCAGAATGAATATACCCCTGATCACCCGCACACTCTCCTCCTCTCACCTTTTCCCTTCGCTTATGGACTTTAGTGCACAACACAACAGCTGTCTGTGAATAGGCACAAAAACTTCAAGCCAAACCCTTCATACCATAACTGCTAACCGCTACACAGCCTACATCAATGTCACCATATTAAAGTTATAGTCAAGAAACTAGAATTAACGCATTAGTAAACCAGATCAGCTAGCTACTAGTTAGTTAATTTTCTCTCACAATTATGAAGCCAACAAAATGTTAATAAAAACAGCATATTATTGGCCTAAAAGGTTAGTTGTGTTAGCCCAGTCGCTAGCTTATCCAGTGTCAGTGATACATAGAGCAACCATGTACTGTCTCTCTATGGGAACTGCAATCATTTTGCAAGCAACATTGCTAAAATTAATAAAATAAAATCAACCTCAAAATGTTATCTGTAATGTTCATCTTCTGTAGCCTAATTGCATCTCCTTATTTTCATACTGTACCTAAATTGCAAGGTTTGGATTTACACTAAACAATTTTATGTCAGCACTTAAAAGGCATGTACAAAATCTGGTATATGGTTTGCTTCATACATTGTCTATTGGTATCAAATTTAAATTGAGAACATATAGCTCAACATGTAAACAATGTGTGAGTTCAGCTATTCCCTGCTTCAGATGACAGATGCCATAAGGCAAGTAATGCCATCATACCGTAGTCCTATGGCTGCATTGGCGATGCATGCTATATGATAAGCTGCAAAATGGATTCACATAGCTGATATACTGAGGGAGTGACAATCAAATAAAACCAACTGGAGCTCTTACAACTAGACAAAAAGGAAATGTTCATTTAGGAATACAAGACAGAAACACAGACACATTACAGGCAGAACCCCTTCCCCACTTTATTGCAGGATTATGATATGGGTTTAACCAACATTGACACTAGTTCATTTTGAAAAATAGTTTAACAATTAAAACAAGGAATCAACACTTTATCACTTAAAAATGTACTAACTCGTACAAATAAGCTAACTCGTACTGTATGTAAAGATTAGACATCTTAGACTAAACAACAATAGATAGTTGCTCCAATTGTAAAAGGTTTATACACTGACTGGCCCGTTCATGAAAATGGATCGCTCCTACAGACAGTGAGTCATGTGGCCGTGGCTTGCTATATAAAGCAGGCAGACATGCATTCAGTTACTGTTTGATTGAACGTTAGAATGGGCAAAACGAGTGACCTAAGCGACTTTGAATGTGGTATGATTGTCGGTGCCAACCGCGCCGGATCCAGTATTCCAAAAACGGCCACCCTCCTGGGCTTTTCACACACGGCAGTGTTTACTGAGAATGGTGCGACAAACAAAAAAACATCCAGTCAGCGGCAGTCCCGTGGGCCTAAACAGCGAGTTTATGATAGAGGTTAAAGGGGAATGTCAAGAAGTCAAATTTGTAATAAAGGAATTTTAATATTTGGTAAGAAAAAAGATCATTCATTTGACCTTATTAAACTCGACAGTTAATTTTCCATCAATGGATGTCGATTGAAATTTGAATGCTATGATTTAAGCAAAAAAAAGAAACGTCCCCTTTTCAGGACCCTGTCTTTCAAAGGTAGTTCGTAAAAATCCGAATGACTCCACATATCTTCATCGTAAAGGGTTTAAACACTGTTTCCCATGTTTGCACAATGAACCATAAACAATTAATGAGCATGCACCTGTGGAATGGTCGTTAAGACACTAACAGCTTACAGACGGTAGGCAATTAAGGTCACAGTTATGAAAACAGGACACTAAAGAGGACTTCCTACTGACTCTGAAAAACACCAAAAGAAAGATGCACAGGGTCCCGGCTCATCTACGTAACGTGCCTTAGGCATGCTACAAGGAGGCATGAGGACTGCAGATGTGGCCAGGGCAATACATCGCAATGTCCGTACTGTGAGACGCCTAAGACAGCACTACAGGGAGACAGGACGGACAGCTGATCGTCCTCGCAGTGGCAGACCACGTGTAACAACACCTGCACAGGATCGGTACATCCGAACATCACACCTGCGGGACAGGTACAGGATGGCAACAACAACTGCCCGAGTTACACCAGGAACGCACAATCTCTCCATCAGTGCTCAGACTATCCGCAATTGGCTGAGAGTTGCTGGACTGAGGGCTTGTTGGCCTGTTGTAAGGCAGGTCCTCACCAGACATCACCGGCAATTACGTCGCCCATGGGCACAAACCCACCGTCGCTGGACCAGACAGGACTGGCAAAAAGTGCTCTTCACTGACGAGTCGCGGTTTTGTCTCACCAGGGGTGATGGTCGGTGTCGCGGTTATCGTGGAAGGAATGAGCGTTACACCGAGGCCGGTACTCTGGCGCGGGATTGATTTGGAGGTGGAGGGTCCGTCATGGTCTGGGGCGGTGTGTCACAGCATCATCGGACTGAGCTTGTTGTCATTGCAGGCAATCTCAACGCTGTGCGTTACAGGGAAGACATCTGCCTCCCTCATGTGGAACCCTTCCTGCAGGCTCATCCTGACATGATTCTCCAGCATGACAATGCCACCAGCCATACGGCTCATTCTGTGCGTGATTTCCTGCAAGTCAGGAATCTCAGTGTTCTGCATCTCAATCCCATTGAGCACGTCTGGGACCTGTTGGATTGGAGGGTGAGGGCTCGGGCCATTCCCCCCAGAAATGTCCATGAACTTGCAGGTGCCTTGGTGGAAGAGTGGGGTAACATCTCACAGCAAGAACTGGCGAATCTGATGCAGTCCATGAGGAGGAGATGCACTGCAGTACTTAATGCAGCTGGTGGCCACACCAGATACTGACTGTTAATTTTGATTTTGACCCCCCCTTTGTTGAGGGACACATTATTCCATTTCTGTTACTCACATGTCTGTGGAACTTGTTCAGTTTATGTCTCAGTTGTTAAATCTTGTTATGTTCATACACATTTTTACACATGTTAAGTTTGCTGAAAATAAACAGTTGACAGTGGGAGGACGTTTCTTTTTTTGCTGAGTTTATATGGCCAATTTACCCTGGCTGTCCTTAAGCACGACACAACGCGGAGTGCCAGGAGACAGACGTTAGCCGTGGTATATTGGTTGTATACCACAATCCCCCGGGGTGCCTTGTTGCTATTATAAACTGGTTACCGCTGTAAATAGAACAGTAAAAAGTAATGTTTTGTCATACCCGTGGGATATGGTCTGATATACCAAGGCTTACAGCCAATTAGCATTCAGGGCTCGAACCAGGTTTATAAATGTAAATAAATCTTCTTTGCGCATGTGCATAACTATAGATAAATCCGACAGGAGAGTTTGAGTGATGAAAGTTGGACAGAGGATCTCAAAATCTCTGAGCAAGAAACACTTGCATGTACATAAAAAAACGAATGTTAGGCTACTTTCTGGCAATTGTGCTGTTATTATGTGCCAGATGTTAAGACTAAAAACCGTTATAAATGGCCCATTTGCGAGATTGACTTGTCATTTCAATAGGCATAGGCTACAAACTAAAATCTGGTTTTATGATTGTAATAAAATGTTTCCATAGTCTGCATAGCTAAAGGCTGGTCGTCTATGGCCCCTGAAAGGCCTACATCTCATTTCAGATTGTCTACAGTAGCCTAGACAAGATGTAGGCAAGATGTAAACTGAACGATTTAGCAGCTTGCTTAGTTCAAATTAACAGACTAATTTATTCAACATGAATAGCTAGGTGATTTTGCAATAAGAAGTGTTTTTGTTTCCAATAGCCTGCTGGAATAGGCTACTGAGGATGGGATCATCATTTAAATCACTGAATTAAATATTAATAATATGTATATGAACAACAGGAGGTTGTGGCACCTTAATAGGGCAGAACGGGCTCATGGTAATGACTGGAGCGGTATGAGTGGAATGGTATCAAATATATCAAACACATGGTTTCCAGGTGTTTGGTGCCATTCCATTTGCTCCATTCCGGGCATTATTGTGAGCTGTTCTCCCCTCAACAGCCTCCTGTGATATGAACTGAATATGCTTGTCAACAACAGCCAGTGTTTATTTTATTAGAATTTGTTTTACCTGTAATCTGACAACTGTTACTGTCAATCTAATGTAGTACAAGATGGCGCCGATAGAGAGGGCCGCCTCACTTCTAGTCCTTAGGAAACTGCAGTATTTGTATTTTTTTTATGTATTACTTCTTACATTGTTAGCCCTGAAAATATTAAGTGTTATTACATACAGCCGGGAAGAACTATTGAATATCAGAGCGACGTCAACTTACCAGCATTACAATCAGGAATATGACTTTCCCGAAGCGGATTTTGTCCGAACCCCCCAGGGAATTTGAACTGATCCCAGAGGCCGACCCAAAACAAAGTCGCCGCAGAAGAGGAAGACGGAGTGGCCTTCTGGTCAGACTTCGGAGGCGCGCACACCCCCCACCGCTTCCGAGTATATTACCCGCTAATGTCCAGTCTCTAGATAACAAGGTAGACGAAATTAGGGAAAGGGTTGCTTTCCAGAGAGACATCAGGGATTGTAACATATTCTGTTTCATGGAAACATGGCTCTCTCGGAATATGCTGTCGGAGTCGGTACAGCCACCGTGATTCTTTGTGTGTCGCGCCGACAGAAATAAACATCTCTCCGGGAAGAAGGGCGGGGTTGTATGTTTCATGATTAACGATTCATGGTGTAATTGTAACAACATACAGGAAATCAAGTCCTTTTATTCACCTGACCTAGAATTCCTCACAATCAAATGCTGACCGTATTATCTCCCAAGAGAATTCTCGTTGGTTATTGTCACAGCCGTGTATATCCCCCCTCAAGCCGATACCACGACGGCCCTCAAGGAACAAATCTGTCCATGACTCCATTTTGCTCCTCCCGTCCTATAGGCAGAAACTCAAACAGGATGTACCCATGATAAGGACTATTCGACGCTGGTCTGACCAATCAGAATCCACGCTTCAAGATTGTTTTGATCACGCGGACTGGGACATGTTCCAGGTAGCCTCAGAGAATAATATTGATTTATACACTGATTTGGTGAATGAGTTTATAAGGAAGTGCATAGGAGATGTTATACCCACTCTGACTATTAAAACCTACAATACAAAAGTCTCCAGACCTCCAAGGGACGCGTGACAACGACGTGATTTTAGAGGTACAGCAACATAAGACTAGTAAACCCACAATCCAATCCTATCACGCTGTACAGCAAGCAGTTGAGAAGTTACACCGACAGGCCCCGGTGGCAATATATTAATAAAACCGAAAGTTAACTTGAATTAATTGGAAGAGTTGCAGTGTTGGATAGCCGTAACCAGCCAGCTAACATAAATAGAAATTCCTCTCTGAGTCAGGTTGTTGAGTAGGCTAAATTAGCTGAATTAGTAAGTGAAAGGTAAACTAAGAAGAAAAAAATGTAAACTAAATGTAGCTTTCTCGCTCTCTTTCTCTCTCTCTCCTGTTCGTACATTTTTGAAGAAATGAATTTGTTCAAAACTGTTAAACTATTGTTTTTCTTTCGCTTCGAGTCAACTACTCACCACACTTTATGCACTGCAGTGCTAGCTGTAGCTTATGCTTTCAGAACTAGATTCATTCGCTGATCATTTTATTGGATGTACAACACGTCCGTTCATACTGCAAGACCTCTGATAGGTTGGAGGATGTCCTCCGCAAGTCGTCATAACCAATGTTCCCTCTAATTTCTTTTGCACTGAGAAAATTTCAGGTCTGCTAAGGGCAAACTTGAACTTTGTGAAATTTCGCTGCAACTTCCAGCTTGCGTTTCGTGTGAACACTGAGGCTGTAACCGCTTTAAGTTACAGTTTTAGCAGTGGCCAAGTATGCTACGGTGGCTATTTTAAATTATAATGTAGGCCTACCAGAGTGGTCTACCATCAAAAACAATGGAAAAAATGCATCCCATAACATTTTCACATGGAAATTGCTGTTCTATGTGGGCCTACATTCCATGAGACTTTTGAAAAAAAACATGCAGCGCTTGACATTAGCCTGTCTATCCTTCAGACAAGGTGACTGAAAATGTTGTGTTATTTGATGCAAGAAACCACTTTACAAAATAAAATGCATTATTATTCCCGTACCATTATTACAGAGAATGAGACAAATGATGCTACCCTCTGCCAATTGGCTACTTAGCTTATTCAAGCCTGTCTCAAAATACAACACTTTTGTTAAGACAGAAAAAAAGCTATTTTTTCATTACCTGCTTTTCAAAGATGTCTAGAAATGTACACGTTTTGTGCTCTTGTAGGAAGCAATCACCCCCCTATTACTGACTACTAATTATCTATAACTGGGCTAATAACTCACTAACTAGAAAAGGACATGAACAAAATGTCCACGTGGCTACACGCAGATTTTGCTTTTATCTTAAAACAAGCGCATCAACTCACAAACGCTCATGCTCTAAACACAGTCCAGTTCAAAGTCAATGGCACAGATCCATATATAGTCTATTTGCATACAGGCCTACTGCAGCTCTGATTGGTTATGCCGCACTGTTCTGGATGCGTTCTGCCTACCACAAAATCTCTTGCATAGTTCATTTTGTTTCAGTATGTTGCATTGAAAGTGGCTAATATTGCGTTGAATCGATCACAATTGCAGGGAAACGTTGATAGTGTTAACTAATAGGGAAAACTCAATTAAGTTGAGTGAAGTTCAACCTCGTGCTTCTCTCTGTTGGCTGATATTTCATCTGCGCTACTGTTTTAGTCTGTGGAAGGGGGTGAGAACCATGAGCCTCCTAGGTTTTGTATTGAAGTCAATGTACCCAGAGACGGATGGAAGCTAGCGGTCCTCCTACTACACCATTGTGTTACCCGAGAGGGTGCTGTTGAGACTACTGTAGACCTTCATTGCAAAACAGTGTGTTTTAATCAGTTATTTGGTGACATGTGAATATATTTAGTTCAGTTTTATCTAAAAAGTATTACTTTAATGTTTCAATATATTGAACAAATTTAATTCACTAAGTAGGATGGTGCTCCTCTTCATCCTCTGAGGAGCCTCCACTGAAACCAACAGACGCCTGGAATTACTATACAAAAATAAGCCGATGGACGGACAGCGTGTTTTCTGTATGTATCATATCTGTAACACATAAAACTCATTACTGGCATCTATAGTTTGCTTTGAGAGATACACTGAGATAGTGTGATGGTGAATATATAAACACCACATTAGAAGGCAAGATACAGTAGCTAAATTGCATCACATATTGAATGACATCTCTGCTGAACTCAGTTATTTTATCCTGTTTTCTATCTCTTTCTCTCTCTCTGTCTCTCCATGCATCTATCTCTGTGTCTCTCTCTTTCTCTGTCACTCCCTCTCTACCTTCACCACACTAGTCTTTAATGCAAAGACTAAGAGAGCACAAGGCAACTGCGTCAAACTAAACGACTAAACTCTTTTAATGCCAGCCAGTTTAGAGTTTGGAGCCGACAGAGAAAAGAGAGGAGATGAGCAGAGAAGAGCAGAGAGGGGCCGAGGTGAAAGTCTGCTCTTATAGATCTGTGTCAGTCATAGGATGTGAACTTTAACAAGCCTTTGAAAATAACTCTAGAGGACTAATTCAGAGCTGCTGTACGGTTGACAGGAGAGAGAGAGAGAGGGATGAGAGAGAGAGAGAGAGAGAGAGAGAGAGAGAGAGAGAGAGAGAGAGAGAGAGAGAGAGAGAGAGAGAGAGGGGGAGAGAGAGGGGTGTGCGATCTATGTTCTTTGGTTGGTTTGACGGAGGAACACTTTTCTTGTGTTTCCTGACAGATCAACATGTCAGTCAGGGAGACGTCTCGTCAAATCACTACAGTCTCGCGCTCTCTTTCCCTCTCTTTCTTTCCATCTCTCTCTCTCTCTCTCTCTCTCTCACTTTCCCTCTCTCAATTGTCCTACTGTAAGTATGCACAGATTCACAAGCCCAACCGCACACACATGTACACACACACTTACATTCAGCACGCTCCACTCCATAGACTCAAGAACTTACAGCTGTCATTTACTCTAACATGAGAAGATATAGAATACACTCAATTAATTTTATTTGCATAATATCTTTGCATACCTTGACGGTGTGCACCCACTGTTGATAAGATCTGGAATTACCTGCAAAACAGAAAAGGCACACACAATGAGAGACGTGAAAGTGACTGATCAGACACAGTGATGACATGAATTCAATGATGATATACATTTTGTGGGACTGTATCAAACGTATAGGACTCTCTTGGGAAAGAGGTCGTCTGACCTCAATCGGACTACTTGGTTAAATAAAGGTTCAATATGAAATTAAAAAGTAAGCCAAAATTATGTTTGAGTAAAATTATTATTTGTAAGATGAATCTTATAGGATGTTAGTGCCACTTACTTCCACAGAAGCCTCCCTCACTGATCTCCTCTTCGAACAGGTCAGTGAAGCCTCGTCCTGCATTCAGCTTGGCCAGCCGGCCGTCAATAAACTGCAACCATAAATTACAACACAGAATTACAGATGGTAGGGAGGGAGGCAGGCAGGGGAAGAGGGAGAGGGAGGGAGAGGAGGGAAAGAGGGAGAAAAGGAGGGACAGAGGGAGGCCAAACGACAGGGGAAAAAAGACACCCAACTGGGCAAGTGTGTTTAATCCTACCTGTTCCAAAAATGTCTCTAGATTAAATGAGTTTAGGGGTCGGGTGGGTAATGTGGAGCAGGTTTTGGGGATTAGGGCAGCAGACGGCCATGCTGCCTGGTTAGGGTTAGGCCTGGCTGGGAGACTGCATGGTGAGGCTAGGACTACATCCCCAATGGCACCCTATTCCCTACATAGTGCTCTACTTTTGGGCCCAGTCAAAAGTAGTGCACTATGTAGGGAATAGGGTGCCATTGGGGATGCTAGCCCTGGTGTCTGATGCACTAGGAACTTTAATTTCCTCCCTTTGTCACATGGAGCTTATAAAACGCTTCCCATAAATATGTTCATTATAAGCCCAGACGTTACGTGCGCGTGCACGCCACACACACACACACACACACACACACACAGAGTGTGTGTGTGTGTTCAAAAGTTGGCACACCTACTTATTCAAGGGTTTTTCTTTATTTTACTATTTTCTACATTGTAGAATAATAGTGAATACATCAAAACTATGAAATAACACATATGGAATCATGTAGTAACCAAAAAAAGTGTTAAACAAATCAAATTATATTTTATATTAGAGATTCTTCAAAGTAGCCACCTTTTGCCTTTAAGACAGCTTAGCACACTCCTGGCATTGTCTCAACCAGCATCACCGGGAATGCTTTTCCAACAGTCTTGAAGGAGTTCCCACATATAGGACTCAACACCTGGATTCGGTCTTATGTAGCAACATATGAATTTCTGTTTTACATTTTTTATAATTTTTTTTTATACATTGGATACAAGTAGCGACTCAGAGCTACAAAATGGTATATCATACACTGCATTTGTGGAAACAATGGGGAAATAATTCTGATTTGAAAGTTGATCAACTTGTAAACTCACTTCTGAGAAAACCATCTTTCAATGTTTTGGTACTACTATTGGAGAGCCCTTTGTCTACACCCATTCAGCATTGTTCACACCCTCTTAAGCCTTAGCCACACCCATCTCTTTAAGGGACCCTCTGGCCAATAAGTAGGGTTGTTCCGAAAGCTCTGACCTCACAACCAATGACCAAACAAAAAATGAAAGAATCTAAATAAACGTTATTCATTTATTTAATAAAGTCATAAAACATCAAAAGGCCTGTTATCTATCATCACAGGGCCGTGATAATAACAGACTGGTACCAGCTCAGCTCAAGGGGGGCGTGGACATCTGACCAACATGTGACTGTGGGTTGTTTCTGTAAATGAGAAAGTGTTCTATTATCTAAAAGATCATTATGATCCAAAAGACAAAACTGATCCTAAATCAGTACTCCTACTCTGAGATGCTTGAAACATACGGCCTCTGGTCAAATAAGGGTTAAGTAGATACATTTTATTTTAGAGCTATGTCCACCCAGCTAGCTGTATTTCAAAGACTGTATCTAGAAGCCGTCGGTAGCGGTCCGTCTATATCTTGGCATGGGTTCGGGCAGATCGCTCAGCGAAGCGCTAGGCTAACTAGCACCAGGCTTTCCTCTCCTGTAGGCCTGACTGAGGGGAACCTCATCATCATTTTTTTGCTAATGCGGGATGACACTGCAGGTTTCAACCATCAAAAGACATTTGTTTAAAAGGAGCAACTTGGACAGAAGACAGTATTCATGGCCATGAATATCAATCCTATTAACTGTGTTGAAATGATTGATATTTTCAATATATATATATACATATATATTTTTTTTTTTTAACTAGTTAAAAATATTTTAAGAATCTTTAGAAAAACAGACCGACCAAAAAAGGTTTTGTCTGATGAATCAAACGGCTGAATTGTACAGCAACCGCCTTCCTCAATGTAATTGTTGGGTTGGGATTTTATAAATAAATAAACTACAAAACATTCATTATTATCTATATGATTATCATAGAGTGTCAGTCATTCTATAGCTGTGAGGTGAATAATGTTGGGAGTCATCTGGCGTCCACCTGTACTGCTGCATGTACACAGTAAAACGAGGCGAACAAGCCATCTGTGGGCCAGACATTGGAATCCTCATTGCAGTGTTCTAGATTACTGTGGGGGGGGGGTTCCAGATCTCTGGAAGATGTTCTAGAACATGGGGGTTAACTGCCTGTAGGACCCTACAGAGTAACTCTGACATCTGTGACATCCACACTCAACATCCCATAAACATCACATTCATACACAGTTTATATGTTGAGAAGAGGAAACCTAAAGCCCTCTAGCTTTTCCACTTTGATTCTCCGCAAAATGGAGTCCTACTTTGAGAATGGTCTGATTGACTTGTGATTGGTATTATGTGGAGAGACAGTGTTGTTGTGGCTGATCCAGTAAATGGTCAGGGCTCCTGCCCCGCCTGTGTTAAAAGGGGTACTATGTACATTATGAGGCTGCTCTCTCTGTCTATAGGAAGGGGAAGCTTCACTGAGCCAGCCTCCACTGAACCACTGCATCTACCAAGCAGTGTCCTGAACCCATCCACTATAGAAGGAGTGTGTGTGTGTGTGTGTGTGTGTGTGTGTGTGTGTGTGTGTGTGTGTGTGTGTGTGTGTGTGTGTTTTCAGTCAATGTGTGTGTAGGGGCCAAAAGGGTTGATAAAAGGGTTGATAAAAAAGCAGGTTATCATTGACAGCCTTTCCCTCGCATTCGCTTGGCAGCTCTCCTCCTTTTGTTCTGTACTGAATAGACCGGGATGGAGATGGGTCTGGGGATGGGTTGGGAAAGGCTGGTTTGTCAGCAGATGTGTGTGTGTGTGTGTGTGTGTGTGTGTCTCAGTGAGCGGATGTGGGTCATGGCCAGATCAGAGTCGACGGACCACTGGCCTCTCTCACTTTAACAGGGAGCAGAAGAGATAAACGCTCTCCTTCGCCACGCTAGAGAGGAGGAGAAAGATAACCACTGCATCCTAATACTCCCTCTCCCTACGCTACCACACAGACAGGAGCAAAGAGGGGGAAGTGAGGGGGAGATAGACAGAGAGAGAGAGAGAGCGCAAAAAAAGAGCTGATTAAGAAGCTCTCTGCTCCCTCTTAGGGATAAATAAACAACTTATCAAGGCTGGAGAGGAACAGTCTTACTGTGGTGGGGTGTAAAGGAATGCTTTTAAGACTGTGCGGGCCTTGAAAGTTACTCTATTAATAGTTTACGTTTCCTAATTAAGGGAAGGAAGTTATCCTAGGTGCATTTTTGTCTGTGGGTGTTGGTTTGATTGGTTTAAAGGAGAGAGGATTGAAAGAGCTTTCAGTTTAATCAAAGGCTTAAATACAGTGGTTTGTCCTTTAAAAGTTGCAGAGTACTGCGGCGCAGCTTGCATGTTGCCGCAGAATTCAATGGCATGTTATTTAAGTGTGAACCACTGGTACCGTTAATGCTAGTTAGTGCTAGTTTGACCACCAGAGGGCATCTTTGAGAAGCATTTGATAGCCTTCAATAGTGGCTGTCCTAGAGAATTTAAAACCTTTTTTATAAGAACATAGTATATGGGACTGATTTTAAGAAATGTTGCTTAATTAATTTGATTAATATCATTGTGTTTCTATTCCAAGAAAAATGAAAAACCCTCAGGGTTTCCGTTAGGATGGAACGGAAAATATGGCGCTGTACAACGTGATGGTCGGGAGTAGGATACAGCACGCGGGAGACTGGAGTTCAATTCCCCGACGGGGAGGAAGGAGTAGGCTGTCCTTGTAAATAAGAATTTGTTCTTTACTGACTTGCCTTGTTAAATAAAGGTTACACTAAGGGCATAACATTTCTACGCCCTAATTGTAATCTAACCAATACCCAAATGGAGATTCGGTGAAATAAAAAATCTCATTGATTTATCAAGACCAGTCCCCATGCTTGTCTCAGAGCAGCGCAAAACGGTGGTAAAATAGTTATAGGCTATTGCTTCTAACGTCAATATGCTTTTTAAATAAATAAGGCCGACACCACTTTTAACAGCACATTACTCAACACTAGTGAGACTCATGTTGCCTAAGGTAAGCCTACAGTATATCGACAAATATTACGTGACATATAGAGGATTGGAGGATATTTCTGTAATACAGTGATATTTATTCCCATAGTAATTCGTTATGGATCCATAACTTAATAAACATCGACATTTTGAGAGTATTTTTATCATTATTTTATTAACGAAAGCAGAAACATGCCATTATTAGTTACATTGTTTTAGTTTGAACGTGCAGACAGGCACTAAGAACAGCGGGAACGTTTCCCTAGTCAGCGCCATTATTAGTGCAATACCCCTTAAAGTGTTGCTCTGTGGTACCCAGTGTGGCGGTGTGGGGATCCATCCCCCCTCCCCCTTCCTCCCTTCCCCATGGGCTAGGTCAGTCTTCTGTGTGCGGCCCATCCCGTGCCCCCTGCCCTAAACCTCACACTTTCAGTGGATACAGTTGGAGAACTGCAAGGCAATCCCATTCTGCACCACTCGGAAGCCATGACCAATATATATTGTCCTGCTAATAACAGGGTTAATAATATATCTGTGAGAATGTCCAAGGGGCTTTGATGCAATTCTAAATTAATAATAATAATAATTGCTTTGTTTAAAAAAGAACAATATTTTGGAGATTATTTCGTTTTCAAATAACGTAAAATGAGCGAGAAAAAGGTCATTCTTGAACATGGGGTGAGACATTGTTACTAATTTGTAAATAAAGCTAGTTTGTTATTTTTAATTATTTATTTCTGTTTTTAGAGGGAGAGATACCAAAAACCTACAGTCATTTCATGGGTCTCCCAGTCGAGGCCGGCACAGGTATTGAACCAGCATCTGTAGCATCACAGCTTGCACTGCTATGCAGTGTCTTAGACCGTTGTGCCACTTAGCCACTGTACAACGTGACTGGTCGGGAGTGGCCTACAGTACTACAGTAAGAGTAAAATAATCCTAACAAAATAAAATAATAAAAACCTTAGTGTAACAACAGTTTTAGTAATTAATACTGAAGACGTGCACAATTATCACTTTCTATTTAGGTTTATGTCGCCCATTCATTGTCAGTTAGAGACACAGTAGGACCCAAAAGCATAGTGCTCTAACTCCCCCTTGCGCTGGTCTGGAGCAATGAAGTGGTGATGCAGGGTACCGTACTAAACCACAACCTGCAGCATAATCGCAAAACTTTTAGTGAGCAACCACTGTAGCTCCTATTGTTTTTCAGTTATTAGGTAGGAATTTTCTCATGTTTCTGGAATGGTGGGCCTCACACATGCATGAACGCACCCAGGCACACACATCGCAGTGTTACCTGTTTGAAGAGCTGCAGGTTGACCGCCATCTCCAAGAAGTTTCTCATGGTGCTGGAGCGGTGAGCCACAAAGCTCTCCTCGCAGAACGTGACTGGTTCCCCCTGACCAGAAACAGGAAGAGGAGGAGACAGGAAGATCAGAACCACATATTTAGAACCAGATAACATATACAGATATTTACACTTTGTATTCTGTGGTGGAATACTTTTAAAATGCAGGGATGTAAAGTACTTAAGTAAAATGAAGCATGGGTTTAATAAATGATGTCTGAGTATTGGAGTGTGCCCCTGGCAACCAGTGAATTAAAAAAACAAGAAAACGGTGCTGTCTGGTTTGCTTAATATAAGGAATTTTAAATGATTTATACTTTTACTTTTCATACTTAAGTATAATTTAGCAATTACATTGACTTCTGATACTTAAGTATATTTAAAACCAAATACTTTTAGACTCACTCAAGTAGAATTTTACTGGGTGATTTTCACTTTTACTTTAGTCATTTTCTATTAAGGTATCTTTACTTTTACTCAAGTATGACAATTGGGTACTTTTTCCACCACTGTTAAAATGCCACATTACTGATCTGATAAAGGACCAGACAAATTAAGAAGTTGACGATACATTTCTACTGTACACTACTTATATATTTTCTGCCACCCAAAACTTTTAACTTTAGTAACTAGGTAATCCAGTCTCTCCTGTTACATTCTCTTGCATCATAATTAGCTGAGAGCTACAGACATTAGATGACAACATGGCTACCCAGCCAATCAAAAGGAGCCTGCAGTGGTTCTACATGCATGTTTCCGTATAATTAACCTCATTTGCAAATGTATATTTTTCTACAGTTACTTTTTAAGTATTGTGGAGAACCAGGCTAGTGTTTGAGGCTATGAACACACTAGGACATGTTCACTACAGTGTAGGTCTGGCCTAATTTTAGTGCTGGGTGGTTAATGCTATATATTACATCAAGATTAGTTTATAGTTCTGCAATTAGCAACTTTACTTCAGACATGGAATAGTTATTCTGAAAGAATAGGAACAAAAGATGGCCTAATAAAGAACAAATCTATTCTAACAAGGCAACAGTGAAAATGACGTCCCCACAAATGAGTTATTGTGTGTGTGACCACAGATTATCCATTTGTGTATCCATTATATTGACCAGATACTTAAGTGGCCGCTCTAACAATGAAAATAAATGTCTTCAAAAATGTAAGGCAGTTAGCCTGGTTACCAGTTTAGGGCTTGACAGTCATGTAAATTCGACAGTGGCACACCGGCCAGTACCATGCGAAAACTACTGGCCGAATGACAATATTACTGGCCCCACCCAAGATCACAGTAAAGCAAGTTATGCATGCATAATTTCAGTTGCGATTTCATGTTTCATTTGCAGTCTGGGCAAGTACCTTATATTATAGCCAACCGTAAAATCTGATATTTACACTGATTGTTTAGAAAACCAAAATAAAGCTACCCACCCTCTCAATGATGACATACTGTATAGCCTATATTAAACCGTTAAAATGTAATATTCCCCTCCAGAAATGAGCCAATAACAAATTGATGAAAAGCAATATCTTTAGGGGCTGTACATGGTACATATTATCAGGCAGGTGTGCTATTTTAACAATAAGCATCATCACCTGTCTCATGCAGCATCTGTGGCTACATGGCTGAAGCATGGGGTTGCTCCTCCGCATTGTTTACCCCAATGGGCTAATCATTAGCTAGATTACGGAGTGCATAGTGCCGGGCCACTGTGCTAAGGTTAATGAGGCCACATTGTTCACAAAAACTGCCTCCAAAAAAGTACATGGATTCATACAGCCAAATAATAATTCATAACAGATGAATAAGTTATTTCCATACATATATTTCATATCAATATTAATACAACATTTTCCTCATAATAGTAGAAACAAGTGTCATTAATCACCCACGGATTGGTTCACAATAATGGACTATTCCTCCCTGACAGAGTTCCCGTGCATTGTTTCACACGATACGATTGGAAACGTCACTTTCATTAAAACTACGCTGCGGCAATGAGGCGCTTTCAGAGCGGGGCAGAGAAGTGGAAAAAATAAAATATTTAATTTTAACAGAAACATTTCCTAAGTGAACACATTCATTTAGTATGAAGACAGGTGCTGCTGATAATACTGCCATTGTCGTCGAGGCAGAGGACGTGTATGTGTAGCCCAGTGGCGGTCAGTGCCGTTTAAGATTACGGAGGACATTTTTTCTAACGAGCATGGCCTTGTTTCTATTACAACATATTGGATGCCTGTCTGTCATTCATATTCCATTCACCCAGCTCAACATAACATAGATAGGTTTAAGCTACTACATGATACAAAACATTGCCCTTTACCCATCATGAGGTTGCTAAAATCTAGCCTACAAATTAAAGTTTATAACGTAGGTACACAGCTCGAGAGACAAATTGGAGTAATCAAGGTGACAGACAGTGACACATTCAATACCGCCTTGCACACTCTTTCCTGCATCTAGCTGATCTAGGGTGTCATCATTAGTCCAAACAGTTGCAAAACGTTATGTTTTGATAATAAAACGAGAGTTTGTGGAGCAGGCACAGTGCACGCTATAATAAGTGGTCGGCGGCGCTGATAGACAGGCTTAATCCATGAGACACATTTCACAGATGTCCAGAAAGTAACAAAAATTCTAGTACCGAACCATTTTTTCAGGTTCTAGTATTGAAAAGTACTCAAGTTTCGGTATACCGTGCAACACTAACACACAGACAGACTGGCTCGTCTATGAAAGCATATAGGCTCCAAATACACATGCTTCAGTCAAAACGGGGTGCTCAGAATGTGTGTGAGTGCCTGTGTGTGTGTATTTGTGTGTGTGTGTATGTCCATATGCGAGCATGGATGCCAATTTGTGCGTGTGTGTGTGTGTGGAATCATAGACTTTTATCTAGATCCTATGGGGACTAGGGAGATGGTATGCTGTGTGGACGTCACAGCACACACACAAGCTCTTTCCTCGCTCTGCTTTAAATGTTTGTGTCTGAAGGGAGTCAGGCAGTGTGTTCATGCCACTGTCTGTATACACAGACCGACAACACAGAGGCATCAATTATGGATCCCCTCTCTGGGACTATACACAGCCCAATTACCCTTAAAGCCTATGAACAAAAGCCCTGATATTTGACAAACAGTACATGGCTTGTTTCGCTCTCAACTGGAGTAACTTAGAATTGGAGGCAGAGCGAGAGAGAAATGTTCTGGGATTTAGACTAGAGAGGGAAAGGAAGATAGTGAGAAGTGGCTAAAAGATATCTTCAAAGAAAATCTCCTGACTCCTCCTGTAAAGGCACTGATATGTCAGTGTTTCAGACCACCTTCAGTCAACTCAAAACACACCTTCAACCTTCGCTCACTGTTCAAAAACACATTTTCCTTTCACAAACTGAAAACAAACTTCTGAGGGTAGGGGTTAGGGGTATAATGATTAGGTCGAAGCGAGTTATTACAGGTGTGTACCTGAGGGTTGCAGTTAGGAGAAGCTTCTTACAGGTTTGTATCGGAGGGTAAGGGTTAGGGGTAGGTTCTTACAGGTTTGTATCTAAGGCAGCGTTTCCAAAACACGGTCCAATGGACCCCAATGGGTGCACATTTTGTTTTTTGCTCCAACACGTGCACCCGGGGGGGGGGGGGGGGGGGGCAGGACAGAGTTTGGGAAACCCTGCTCTAAGGGCTAGAGTTAGGCTCTTACAGGTTTGTATCGGAGGGCATCTCGGTAGGATCCAAACAGAGCAGCCTGAGCCCGAAGGAAAGCCCTTGCTACTCCGCTTCCTGTTGATGTCGACTGCTTCTTCAGCTTACTCTTCAGAGAGTGGACCTGAGAGAGAGAAACACAGAGGGAGAGAGACAGAGAGAGCAAGCGGGAGAGAGGAGAGAGAGAGAGAGAGAGAGAGGGAGGAAGGGGATGGAGAGAGGGTAGAGGGAGGGAATGGAGGGAGGGAGGGTGGAGAGAGACAGATAGAGAGAGGAGAAGAGAGAACGAGGGTGGAGAGAGATAGAGAGAGGGAGGGAATGGAGGGAGGGAGGGTGGAGAGAGACAGATAGAGAGAGGAGAAGAGAGAACGAGGGTGGAGAGAGATAGAGAGAGGGAGGGGCGTGAGACAGGATGGAGAGGGCGAGAGAGGGAATGAATGAGAGAAAGAGAGTGGAAAGAGAGGGAGGAAGGGGATGGAGAGAGGGTAGAGGGAGGGAATGGAGGGAGGGAGGGTGGAGAGAGACGGATAGAGAGAGGAGAAGAGAGAACGAGGGTGGAGAGAGATAGAGAGAGGGAGGGAATGGAGGGAGGGAGGGTGGAGAGAGACAGATAGAGAAAGGAGAAGAGAGAACGAGGGTGGAGAGAGATAGAGAGAGGGAGGGGCGTGAGACAGGATGGAGAGGGCGAGAGAGGGAATGAATGAGAGAAAGAGAGTGGAAAGAGAGGGGAAAGTTAAATTAACACCTGTGAAATTGGTAGCTGGAACGGGAGAGGCATTCTGGGTGTGAAGTGTCACATTTACAGGTCAGCCCCGAAAAAAAAGCGTATCTGTTGTGCTGCAGAGAGCACCTGCTGCTCTGTTAATTGAGCAGAGGATGGGGGAGATGGAGAGAAAGGGGAAGGGAGTAAAGAAGGACTGTGAAAGAAAATCCACAGTTGTCTCATTCTCTCTCTCACTCGACTTATTTTCTTTTCCTCTTAATGCCACTCCCTGTACTATCCTGTAAATCTCCCTCCCTCCCTCCCTCCCTCCCTCCCTCCCTCCCTCCCTCCCTCCCCCCCCCCACAGGAGAGCAGCAGCGTGCAGATGCTTATTTTAGGGGGACCCATGATGTCCATCGGAACGTCTAAAGGAAGGTGTCAAGAGCCTCTTCACCTGCTCTGAAGTCTGTCTGTCTGTAAGAGGATTGTATCACAAAATATACACGGTCCCTTGGTTGTATACAATATACACAGTGTATAAAACATTAGGAACACCTGCTCTTTCCATGACAGACTGAACAGGTGAATCCAGGTGAAAGCTATGATCCCTTACTGATGTCACTTGTTTAATCCACTTCAGTGTAGATGAACGGGAGGAGACAGAATAAAGAACGTTTTTTAAGCCTTGAGACATGGATTGTGTATGTGTGCCATTTAGAGGGTGAATGGACAAGACAAAATATTTAAGTGCCTTTGAACAGGTTACGGTAGTAGGTGCCAGGCGCACCGGTTTGAGTGTCAAGAACTGAAACTCTGCTGGGTTTTTCACCCTCAACAGTTTCCTGTGTAGCCAACTTGACAACTCTGGGAAGCATTGGAGTCAACATGGGCCAGCATCCCTGTGGAACGCTTTCGACACCTAGAGTGCATGCTCCGACAAATTGAGACTGTTCTGAGCGCAAAAGGGGGTGCAACTCAATATTAGGAAGATGTTCCTAATGTTTTGTACACTCAGTGTGCAATGCCCACGTTGTTGTTAAACTTTTTGTGAAATGTTTAACAGTCTAAGAACTGTACCTATTGATTACCCTGTGAATACATAGGCCTACATCATGTAATGTAAAGCAAGAAAATGTTTCAACAATTCTGTTTTATAACACCCTCAAGAGACCAGACCAAAACAATCAAGGAGCACCTACAGTAACAGTACTGTTTGTAATATTAGGAGAAACACTGACTGCTGTTTGAGTTCGCAGTTAGCAACTAGAGGGAATAGAAGCAGTGTGTTAACAAAGTCTCACTAAACCCCTGGGGTTTAGTCTGACGCTCTCTCTCCACCGTGTCCCTGTTCTCGCGCTGCCTGCTACCATCCACCACTAAAACTCCCTCCCCTCCAAGGCATCAAACAGCAGTTTATCACTGCTAAATTAACAACTGTCATCTCCACACACTCATTTTTGCTAAATACTTTTATGTTTATGTAAAGTTGTTTCTGAAATTAATATTTCATGTTTGTGTGCGTTTGCAGATTTTTTCTTTCTCTCCCACTGCAAAATCATTAAAGGTCTTTTTTTTTTGTTGCTTGAGAATCAAAGACAACAGAATGTCAGTCAGTCTACTGCTGAGACCCTGAAGACTGCCAGACAGGCAGGGAGAAGTAAATTCTGCTACTCGCTGAGTTCTGAAGATCAGCGTTTAGAGGAGAACGATTACAAATACTTTTTAATGAAAGGGAGGGACACAAAGAGATGTTCTGTTTTCGGGAATATAATTAGAATGAGATTGTTTTAGTGACAAGTTACAATTTTGAAAATGTGTCTTGATTTGTTTTGAGAAGGGAAATTCCGTTAGTTCAGTGACGAGTTTTACATTTTTTTTTGAAGGAATTGTGTTCAAAAATCAAATAATCTCAGAAGGCGACAATCACAACATTCACAAATAAAAACAAAACCCGCACATCCCATAAAACAATCCAAAAAATGTACAGAAAAATATCTAAAATAATAAACTTGTGATTAATAATAAGTGTGTGTTTGACAGACGAGGCTAGTTGGTGCAGTAGCATCTCATCAGGCATGCTGCAGCAGTAATGGTCTCTGTCAGACTAATTAGCTTTTATAGTGTGAGCGTGGCTAACAAGACGTGAGCAGGCGTCACAGAGAGGCCTTGCTCTACAGGTGATAACCCTATTTGGCAATGACATTTTTTACTGTAAAGTCACACTGACGGCCAGCAGATCAAAGGGACTGACTCCCCCAATGGGTCCAATTAACTAGAGCATTGTAGAGAGAGAGAGCAAGTGAGAGAGAGAGAGCGAGAGAGAAAGAAAGAGGGAGAGAGAGAGAGAGAGAAGGAGAGAAGGCGAGCGGGAGATGGAGAGGGGGGGCTAAGGAAAGGAAGGCGCAAAGAAAAACAAAATTGTTGAGTTATGATAGTCATAATCTATGCAGAGAGGCCTTTCCCGTATAGGTCTTTTCCCCAAAGCTGTGATCTTTTCAATTTACATCAAGGGAGGATGGCTGTGGATGAAAGGCGTGCGTCTGAGGAGCGGCAGGCCGGCAGCCACACAGGGTAGACACGGGGGCTCATTAAGCCACGGCCCAGCCTCCCCATAACAAGGACTGAAGTGGTTGGTGTAAAGAGCAGGGGGTCACAGGTCAGACCGGGAACAGATCTCCATTTAACTCAGCAGCTGGAGATGATAATTAGCAGGTGCAGTGGTGATATCGGTCTCTCTGTAAAGGATAAGACTAGCGACTGTCATTGGATCATCGTATCTCTGCTGTGGGCTGGGGTGGTTCACACATACACACAACACACGTGGGCGCACACACATACGTCATGTAACACCATTCTGAAGTTTTATCTGATTGAACTGTAGGTTCTCTCCCAGTGTGTGTACATGTATTGACAAATATACACCGACACAATTATGCACAAAAATATGCTTAAAAGGAGATTTTTTTTTTTGCAGAGCACTCAAAATTGAATCACTTCAAAATATCCTAGAAATAACTTTAAAATAATATTACATGCGTACAAGGACAGCAAAAACAATTCTAACAAACATGAAGTGTCCAAAGCAGTAAATGTGCCATATCTTTCAGCTCTGGCGCATTACATAGAGAAACAGAAAAGATAGAAAAGTTTCATCATCATAACGAGACGCGGAGGATCTAGTACAGCCGTCAAGGATAACGAGGCTTGGCTGGTACTGTAGCGTCCTCTAAACACATGGGAACCAACATCAACTAACATTGTCTCACAGCACACAGTCACACCACGTTACCGTACAGGCACTAACTGTCTGACGACTTTTACTCTGGCAAAAGGCACAGCACAGCTAATTGTTACTGAGCATTTCACCACTATTTGTCTACAACTAGACAGCAGTGGAACCGTATACGGTTTGTCTCCCTAGCTAAAACCCCAGCAGCATTTTGTAGAGAAAGGAAAAGCAAAGGTAAGTGTTTGCCTAAATATAACGGAGCATTTATCAGTGATTGGAGCAGTGGAAAAATGTGCTTAAACCCAGCAGCAATTTGACATAGAAAATAATCTATATCCTAATTATATAGAATGTGTTTAAAATGAAAAAAATTGATAAAAAAATACTTCTAATAATGACAATGACAATTAAGGCTCTACCAGCGCATATAAAACTCCCAAATTTCAACCCTGACACTGCTGTTGTGGTAGAAAGTTCGGGTTTTCTCTTCGAACAAAAAAAAAATCCTGTTTTGTTAAGATTCTGTCCAGGGAAAGAAGGCCGTGGGGATGCAATTAAAGAACTACAAAGAAGAAAAGAAAATAGTTATGAAAATCTCCCGCTTTCTTTTGATGTGCTGCTGCCTGAATGTTACACATACACTCATGCACAAAGACGCGCACACACGCGCGCACACACACACACACACACACACACACACACACACACACACACACACACACACACACACACACACACACACACAAAACAACTCACTCCACCCACATTTAAAAAATAATAAAAAAGAATATCTGACACATAAAACTCAATATAAAACTATTCTTACCCTTAGAGTCCTTAATTCTTGTAACTACAATTTGTAGTATATGAACCAATTCATCATAACAATGTTATTCAAGACAAACAGACTCAATTGCTTGTATATTTATATCCAAAATTATTATTTCATTAACGGTCTTCTCTAGTTGCAAAGCAAAACTATGACTTCCAAGTCCATCAGGCTCAACCTCTAATATAAGACTAGAGGACAGAGAAGGCAGGTGAAGTAGGTTTTAATATCTTGCGCTGTCTTTCCTGCTGGTGAGATGTGTAGCTAGATGTCCCACAGGAAAACAAACAAAGACACTGTTACCTACAGCCCATATTTGCAGGACTATAGATCCATCGTCATTTTATTACCCACAGTGAAATAAGCACATCAAACAGATGATGATGTGTGTGTGTGTGTCTGTGTTCATTTGAACTAATAGGGATATCTAATGGCAGATGCTACTCCCTGAAGTGGGGCTACTTTGTCAGGCTGACCCTGTATAGCAGGCTCCGGGATGAGCTGGGAGTTTTGCATACATAATTAAACATATCTAAATGTCATCTTTACTTCAAACACTAACTGGTCTCTGGTGCTCCCTGGGTTGACTTCAAATACAGAATGGACCGGAGCATCAACACACACACAGAGAGAAAGAGACTCAGAGAGAGAGAGCGAGAGAGAGAGAGAGAGAGAGACACACAGAGAGAGAGCGAGAGAGAGCAGAGTAAAAATTCCCCAAACTCCGTTTGATGGACAAGATTGGGAATTGTAGTTTGAAGCAGAAACATAGTCTACATTGAGTTAAAATAAGTCAGGGCAATTTAACAAGAGACAGTTGTCAGTCACGCACGCACATGCACCCACGCACCCCCCCCCCCCCCCCCCCCCAAAAAAAAACATGACATGAATCGTCATCAGATCATAATCAAAACAGTTACCTGCCGTTAACCTTGTTTTAACTCATTATGCTTCATTAATAAGCAGTGAGCAATCCTAGCGAAAGCAGCACAGTTCAGTACTGATCTTAATGTACAAGCCAATCTCTGAGGTAGGTAGCTTATAGTTTGGGAAATCCTGGAGCTGCTTCACAGTGGAAATGAGTTGAGGTGAAACACACACACACCTGGCCCTACTCGGTATGCTATGCAGTGTACAGCTGTGGCTAACGCGTATTGTGGACGAAGCAGAAACGTGTAAGTAGAGAAATCTTTCTCCTAATTTAAATGTCAGCTTGGCGTTTTGAGCGATTATCGTTCACCGTCAACAGGACTCAGTGTGACTTTTAGTGAGACAGGAGTGTACCTTCCTCTGCGTGTGTAGCTGCGTTGGCTGCTGATGTTGTTTTCTGTTAACGTCTGAAGCTGAACTCCCAATTAAAGCTGTTGTGTTTGATTACATGTGCCAGGTTATCTCTGGAGACACACACACACACACACACACACACACACACACACACACACACACACACACACACACACACACACACACACACACACACACACACACACACACACACACACACAACACACACACACACACACACACACACACACACACACACACACAGCTCTCCCTCTGCCATATTTGTTAACTTCCAACCACAGTCTTAAAATACAACAAGTAGGTGTGCACTGGGTACATTTCCCTCATTGATTGGAAACACAGATGATCAAATATAGGAAGGGTAGAAATGTAAGGAACAGTGTGTCAAAAAAGCCAGTGGCGACAGAGAACAGAGGGAATTACACATTGCGATCTGAAAGATGTTCTCGTACATCTTACTTTGAATGTGTAAAACACACAAAAGGAAGAATACATTCTTTTTTTTTTTAAATCCTCCAGTCATAGGTTTTGATATTAAGTCTATGGGATCAAATAAAAACGGGATTCAGCCGCACATTGTTTGTTTTTAGAATTAATGTCTGCCTAATTTGCTATTCTTGGATACTTTTAATGACTAGCGTGGTAAATAACCACACTACACCCCAACCCAATTATAACTGTATCACTGTGTGGGAGAAGTCTGCAAAACAATTCAAAAAACACAAAGAATAAAAGCACCTTGATCTTTAGAACAACAGCAGTGGTTCATATTGCACATTCCTTGTTCTATACACTTGTCAACACGTTGATTTTAATAAAACACACATAGACCTCAGAGACCTATATTAGTAGCATCTGAAGAAAAGCGGCTGAAACTTTAAGAGTTTAAGAACCTATAAACCTTTTCAGACCCATGCCACAAATTAGCAACATTTTTTTGAACTCAAAACAATGCCACTAATGAATACATATTAAGAGCAAATTGTTCTCTTCAACAAAATATAAGGGAATTGTTTACATTATATTACACCAGTACAATATTGTAATTTAACATTATAAAATTATTTCTTTAAATCTATAAATGTGCTTAATATCCCAAAACAGATTAAGGACAGGAAATAGATTTGTATTATAAATCAGCGGCATGATATTTTCATTTCATTGCAATACTCAACAAGAAAAATGTAAATGTTTTGTGCAGAAACAGTCTGATGTCATATTTTTATTTATTTTATGAAAAGTAATTTCATTAAACAAAAATAATCTCAACAGGAAAAAAGACAACAGTTTATTTTACAAAATGCCTTCACAACTGCCAAAATTCAACCTTTATCGAAAAACGATAATGTGTAATACTACCAACGTCAAAAGTGAACATTCTCAGTGCGTAGTAGCGCGACAAATTCAGAACAAAAATACAATTAACACAGGAACTTAAACTCTGTCTCATCTGATGTTTCCAATAAAAACACACGTCAAAAATTATTCTCAGAAGGTTACACACATCCTTTTTTCACCCTTTTACCAATTATTCTCTCTATTTGTAAATCTTTTGCTTTTTCGCCGAGCGGAAGCGCTATTGGCGTGGTAGCATTTCTAATAGTCAATAAATCTCAAATATTATGTGTGGAATTGGGGGAAATGGCCATTAAAGGGCAGGCAGCGGGCAGCTGCGGGGTCCTGTCTGGGAGCGGGCCAGGTAATGCAGGACGTCTGTGACCCCTGACCCCTCCAGAGCAGGGCCAGTGGTCAGCCGACGCCACATGTGACTAATAAAATGTTATTTGATTTGATGCACAAAGTTGCTTTTTTTTTTTAACTTGAAACACTCAAACCCAAAAATTTGCCGAATAATCTATTTTAATATACTTGGTTTTATGGAAGGAATGAGGCATTGGATTTTCTAAATGTGGATAACTTGTAGAAAACTCTCACTATCTGAATCCCAGGTTAGATAATGCTGAGGTGAAAGGAGATGCAGGTTATCAGGTCTGCTAATCTTTATCTACTAATGCAGTTTGCTCCTGATAAATTCATATTAACAGTACCAATTTACCATTCTTCCTCTTAAATGCTAACTGCTCTTGATAGGTTTAGCGTATGCTGTCGTGGCAGTCCCAAGCCTTTGTATTCATCAGGAAGCCACAGTACAGTCGGCGAGAACAGGTAAATGAAGTGTCTATAATAATTTTAGCTGTATAAAGTTATGACAGTTCTATAAAGACTTCACTTTGTTTGCAATAACAGTTCTATGACGTTAATCTCAAGCAGCCAGTTAACAGTTTCTTATTCTGAGATTAAGAGAGACTATTTTAATTAAGCCTTCAGTTCCCCGGCCGTTGGTTCTGACGAACTGAGCAATGCCTCTCAACCATCCTACTGTATGTAAACACAATTATCAGATGCCATGTGGCACGTCCTTCTAACTAACGAGCAAACTAACAAGGGACTTGGAATTCCCCGCAATTAGTACCTGCTCTTTTCCTGATTCATCTACATCACCCCTAGCGATGAGGGGGCAGGAGAGAGAATGTTTTTTTTTCGTATTTTTTTTTTCTGTAATAAATATATGATGGTACTGTACTGTAGTAGGTGTCACATCTTGTTTCAGGCGGTGTAATTCGCCGTGATATGAAGAGTGTGTTCTGTGATTAGTCGGAGGGAAATGGCGAGCTCGAGGATCAAAGCCGCCACTTAATTTAGCAGACGACAAAGACAAAGGCTTTTCTCTGTTGCCTGTCGAATTCAAAAGAGCCATCCCCCTTTAATGACAGACTCAGTTTGCGCTTTAATTTAGGATTGGAGTCCCTGGGCACAGAGAGGCGGGCTGCTGCACAGTCAGAGAGAGAGAGAGGTAGCCGTACTGCAGGTATAGGTATACTATTAGGGCTGTGTGCGTGTGTGAATATGTGTGTGTGCGTGCGAGCGACTGTGTGCACACGCGTGTGTGTGTATGAGTACAGTACACACACACACTGCTTCACAAGGAGTATTAAATCCCCCCTAGAGAGGAAAGAAACAAACAGCCTCCTGCGTGATTCAAACGGAGGGATGACAGGCATGCATGTGTGTGTGTGACCCTGGTTTCCTGTTGCACTGACCGGTGTCAGTGCTACATTAATTAAAGAGATGGAGCTGGCAGGTGGCTGTAGAGACACCACTGGTAATTGGCCCCCTTCTCTCTCTCTCTCTCTCTCTCTTTCACTGCTTCCACAAACCCACAGTCTCTCCTCCTCTCCCTCCGTCCCTTCTCAAACAGTCTTTCTCGCTCTGTCGTTCCCGGAGACGTGCCACTGGGCAGGCAGAAAAAGCAGTCTTTGAGGAATAATGATTAGAATAGAGGGAGATGAAGGGGAGAGATGTTTCCACAGATCTGATGGCTGATGAACGCTGTTCGCCTTTCAGTGTATGCGTGTGTATTTGTATGTGCATGTGTGTGTCGCAGGATTTCCCACAAGAGCTGCTAAGGACCGGGGGGGGGGGGGGGGGGTTGGTTAGACAAGTGAGGAAGAGTGTGTGTGCACATCCTTAAGAAGACATGGATTTACAGTGCATTCAAAAATAATTCAGACCCCTTCACTTTTTCTACATTTATGACTTTATAGCCTTATTCTAAAATGGATTAAATTGTTGTTTTTTTCCCATCAATCTACACACAATACCCCATAATGACTAAGGAAAGACTGGTTTTAAGAAATGTTTGCGAATATATATAAAAAAAAACTTAAATATCACATTTACATAAGTATTCAGTCCCTCTACTCAGTACTTTGTTGAAGCACTTTTGGCAGTGATTACAGCCTCGAGTCTTTTTGGGTATGACACAGGTAGCCTAGTGGGTAGAGCGTTGGGCCAGTACCCCAAAGGTTGCTGGATCAAATCCCCGAGCTGACAAGGTAAAAATCTGTCATTCTGCCCCTGAACAAGGCAGTTTACCCACAGTTCCCCGGTAGGCCATCATTGTAAAGAAGAATCTGGACAAATCCTTTGACCTCATGGATTGGTTTTTACTCTGGCATACACTGTCAACTGTGGGACCTTATATAGACAGGTGTGTGCCTTTCCAAATCATGTCCAGTTAACTGAATTTACAACAGGTGGACTCCAATGAAGTTGTTGAAACATCTCAAGGATGATCAATAGAAACAGGATGCACCTGAGCTCAATTTTGAGTCTCATAGGAAAGGGTCTGAATACTTAAGTAAATAAGGTATTTCTGTTTCACTTTGTCATTCTGGGGTATTGTGTGTACATTGATGAGAACAGTTTTTATTTAATCCATTTTAGCATAAGGCTGTAACGTAACAAAATGTGGAAAAAGTGAAGGGGTCTGAATACTTTCCCAATGCACTGTACTACTTGTGTTGATGAATGAGAGAAAGAAAGCGGGATAAGAGAGGGAAGGTGTGAATGGAGGAGTGTGTGTATACTGTAGGTATAAGTGCAAGATAGTGAGTGTGTGTGTGAGAGAGAAACCAGAGAGACAGAGAGTAGGTGTGAAAGAGGCTCTGCATATAGTACCAGTCAAAAGTTTGGACACACCTACTCATTCAAGGGTTTTTCTTTATTTTTAATATTTTCTACATTGTAAAATAATAGTGAAGACATCAAAACTATGAAATAACACATATGGAATCATGTAGTAACCAAAAAAGTGTTAAACAAATCAAAATATATTTTAGATTTGAGATTCTTCAAAGTAGCCACTCTTTGCCTTGATGACAGCTTTGCACACTCTTGAAATTCCCTCAACCAACTTCTCCTGGAATTCAGTCTTGAAGGAGTTCCCACATATGCTGAGCACTTGTTGGCGGCTTTTCCATCACTCTGCGGTCCAACTCATCCCAAACCATCTCAATTGGGTTGAGGTCGGGTGATTGTGGAGGCCAGGTCATCTGATGCAGCACTCCATCACAATGTAGAAAATAGTCAAAATCAAGAAAAACCCTTGAATGAGTAGGTGTGTCCAAACATTTGACTGGTACTGTATGTGCATGTGTAATAAGGATGATTGCGGGAGGGAGGCTGTGTGTGAGTGTGTGTGTGTGTATGTGTGTGGGCTCACCACGTCGCTGGGCAGGTTCTGCAGGTCATCCTGGGGGCTCTCCAGTGTGTTGGTGTCCACATTCAGAATCACTACATCCTCCAATGACCTGCTGAGCACTCTCTGAAAGGACAAACACAGGTCGTCAGCTAAACACACACACACCAATCATCATAAAGAAACAATATCCCTCACACACACCAGCAAAAGTTTGTGGTTTGAAAAATAATTCTCCCTCCCCCAAAAAAAGTTTCAGAAATGTAAACACAGACCGTATTTATTAATCTCGGAGTGTTTTTAATGGAACAATTACAGTTTTTATTGTTCCAGAACTCGATACAGTGCTGCAAAATATTTCACAGGTCATTATAATAAGTCACACAGACCTGTTCTATAACCTCAAACCCACATGCTCGTCTTACAGCCAGAGTGTTTTAGATTTAAATAGACTGACAAGTAACATTTAAAACTACAGTCAAAAACAAAATTGCTCCACACACACACCAAAATGAAAAATAGCACACAGCAAACATGCAAAGTCTTCAAACATTTTCTAGCAGCGTAAATCCTGATGCATCAACAGTAGTCTGCTGTGCTGGGCTGGAGTCTTCCTGATAGCTACAAACCACACTGATCTTTATGTTGTGCTCAGTAGGCAGGTGGGGCTGGAGATCTCTAGTTTGTCACTTTTGTCTGTGATAGTCTGGGATACGGAGACTCTCATATACACATCACTGACACAGATATGCACACACAGACACACGAGGAAACATACAGGCACATACAGTACACACACACACAGTCATACACAACACACACACACACTTTGTATGACAGTGGTGGCTGCGGAGGCTTGCATGCTGATCTGGCAGTGCACGAGAGGGTCTGTCACTGGTACAGTGTGTGATAAATACGGCTACTGCCAGGAACGTCACACACACACGCGGTGACGGGTCTACCCCCGACCAACACACCAGCTCTCAATAATGAAGCACAAAAAGCTCTTTGTTTGTGAAAACGGTATTTTTCTCTGTCATTTATTTTTTTCTTAAATTGGTAAGCATGCACACAACAGATAAAAATGAGGCAGAAAATGGAAAAGCATTGTCAATATCCTTTTGATTTGGTTTCCAGTGTCGGATACGTCAATGTAAATATTGCATCATTATGAAGTTCACAGTTTAATTCCTTCTCACAGTTGCAATCACAGCTGTTTGATCACACTTATATACTGTACACATCCACTACACAGTGACAAATACATTTAAAAACTAGATACGACATTTTTTTTAAATGGAATAACCAAATCGCAATACATTTAATAAAATATAGCTGGATAGATTCAGAATCAGATTCTAATTTAGATATAATATGATGTGTCTGCGATTGTTTGACTTACCTCGAGCAGACTGAGATGAACTCCCACAAGGTATGGCATGGGGGCACTAGGGAGGAGAGAATTTGAAAGGAGGACCTGAGTCAGGACTAAATTATTAATGATAAAATAACGACTGGGTAAAAATAATTAATGCATTTTATATATATATACAGTGAGGGAAAAATGTATTTGATCCCCTGCTGATTTTGTACGTTTGCCCACTTACAAAGAAATGATCAGTCTATAATTTTAATGGTAGGTTTATTTGAACAGTGAGAGACAGAATAACAACAAAAAAAATCAGAAAAACGCATGTAAAAAATGTTATAAATTCATTTGCATTTTAATGAAGGAAATAAGTATTTGACCCCCTCTCAATCAGAAAGATTTCTGGCTCCCAGGTGTCTTTTATACAGGTAACGAGCTGAGATTAGGAGCACATTCTTAAAGGGAGTGCTCCTAATCTCAGTTTGTTACCTGTATAAAAGACACCTGTCCACAGAAGCAATCAATCAATCAGATTCCAAACTCTCAACCATGGCCAAGACCAAAGAGCTCTCCAAGGATGTCAGGGACAAGATTGTAGACCTACACAAGGCTGGAATGGGCTACAAGACCATTGCCAAGCAGCTTGGTGAGGTGACAACAGTTTGTGCGATTATTCGCAAATGGAAGAAACACAAAAGAACTGTCAATCTCCCTCGGCCTGGGGCTCCATGCAAGATCTCACCTCGTGGAGTTGCAATGATCATGAGAACGGTGAGGAATCAGCCCAGAACTACACGGGAGGATCTTGTCAATGATCTCAAGGCAGCTGGGACCATAGTCACCAAGAAAACAATTGGTAAAACACTACGCCATGAAGGACTGAAATCCTGCAGTGCCCGCAATGTCCCCCTGCTCAAGAAAGTACATATACATGCCCGTCTGAAGTTTGCCTGAATCTGAATGATTCAGAGGACAACTGGGTGAAAGTGTTGTGGTCAGATGAGACCAAAATGGAGCTCTTTGGCACCAACTCAACTCGCCGTGTTTGGAGGAGGAGGAATGCTGCCTATGACACAAAGAACACCATCCCCACCGTCAAACATGGAGGTGGAAAGAGTATGCTTTGGCGGTGTTTTTCTGCTAAGGGGACAGGACAACTTCACCGCATCAAAGGGACGATGGACGGGGCCATGTACCGTCAAATCTTGGGTGAGAACCTCCTTCCCTCAGCCAGGGCATTGAAAATGGGTCATGGATAGGTATTCCAGCATGACAATGACCCAAAACAAACGGCCAAGGCAACAAAGGATTGGCTCAAGAAGAAGCACATTAAGGTCCTGGAGTGGCCTAGCCAGTCTCCAGACCTTAATCCCATAGAAAATCTGTGGAGGGAGCTGAAGGTTCGAGTCAGCCTTGAAACCTTAATAATGACTTGGAGAAGATCTGCAAAGAGGAGTGGGACAAAATCCCTCCTGAGATGTGTGCAAACCTGGTGGCCAACTACAAGAAACGTCTGATCTCTGTGATTGCCAACAAGGGTTTTGCCACCAAGTACTAAGTCATGTTTTGCATAGGGGTCAAATACTTATTTCCCTCATTAAAATGCAAATCTATTTATAACATTTTGACATGCGGTTTTCAGGATTTTTTGTTGTTGTTATTCTGTCTCTCACTGTTCAAATAAACCTACCATTAAAATTATAGACTGATAATTTCTTTGTCAGTGGGCAAGCGTACAAAATCAGCAGGGGATCAAATACTTTTTCCCCTCACTGTATGTGTATATATATATATATATATATATATATATATATATATATATATATATATATATATATATATACACACACACACAGTAACATTGTAGAATAATGGTAAACATATTTTAGATTTGAGATTCCTTGATGTTAGCATTGCACACTCTAGGCATTCTCTCAACCAGCTTCATGAGGAATGATTTTCCAACAGTCTTGAAGGAGTTCCTACATATAATGAGCACTTGTCGGCTGCTTTTCCTTCACTCTGCAGTCCAACTCATCCCAAACCATCTCAATTGGGTTGAGGTCCTGTTATCGTGGAGGCCAGGTCATCTGATGCAGCAGTCCATCCCTATCCTTCTTAGTCAAATAGCCCTTACACAGCCTAGAGGTGTGCTGGGTCATTGTCCTGTTGAAAAACAAATTAAGCGCAAACCAGATGGGGTGGCGTATACCTGCAGAATGCTGTGGTAGCCACGCTGGTTAAGTGTGCCTTGAATTCTAAATAAATCACTGCCAGTGTCACCAGAAAATCACCCCCACACCATCACACCTTCTCCATGCTACATGGTGGGAACCACACATGCAGAGATCATCCGTTCACCTACTCTGCGTCTCACAAAGACACGGTGATCAAACATTTGGACTCATCAGACCAAAGGACAGATTTCCACCAGTATAATGTCCATTGCTTGTGTTTCTTGGCCCAAGCAAGTCTCTTCTTCTTATTGCTGTCCTTTATTAGTGGTTTCTTTACAGCTATTCAACCATGAAGGCCTGATTCATGCAGTCTCCTCTGAACAGTTGATGTTGAGATGTGTTGGTTACTTGAACTCTGTGAAGCATATATTTGGGCTGCAATTTCTGAGGCTGGTAACTCTAATGAACTTATCCTCTGCTGCAGAGGTAACTCTGGGTATTCCTTCCCTGTAGCAGTCCTCATGAGAGCCAGTTTCATCATAGCGCTTGAGGGTTTTTGCGACTGCACTTGAAGAAACTTTCAAAGTTCTTGAAATGTTCCGTATTGACTGACCTTCATGTCTTAAAGTAATGATGGACTGTCGTTTCTCTTTGCTTATTTGAGCTGTTCTTGACATAATATACAGAAAATAATATACAGAAAATACCTGAGCTCTGAAGCAAGCTTCCAGAAAATTGTAACGGAAATGGCGCTACACCAAACTAGTCTTCCGACTAGCTTGGAAAGACAGTACCGTGCAGTATCGAAGAGCCCTCGCTGCAGCTCGGCCATCCTATTTTTCCAACTTAACTGAGGAAAATAAGAACAATCCAACACTTATTTTTGATACTGTCGCAAAGCTAACCAAAAAGCATCATACCCCAAGAGAGGATGGCTTTCACTTCAGCAGTGATAAATTCATGGACTTCTTTGACGAAAAAATATCATTATCATTAGAAAGCTCCTTTAAATGTGCATATTCCTCCAAAGCTCAGTTGTCCTGAGTCTGCACAACACTGCCAGGACCTAGTGTCACGGGAGACACTCAAAACTAAATCGGCCTATATCGAAACTCCCATTCCTCTCAATTATTTTTGAAAAAGCAGTTGCGCAACAACTCACTGCTTTCCTGACTACAAACAATGTATAGAGTCTGGTTTTAGACCCCATCATAGCACTGAGACTGCACTTGTGAAGGTTGTAAATGACCTTTTAATGGCGTCAGACCGAGGCTCTGCATCCGTCCTTGTGCTCCTAGACCTTAGTGCTGCTTTTGATACCATCCACATTCTTTTGGAGAGATTGGAAACACAAATTGGTCATGACGGACAAGTTCTGGCCTGGTTTAGATCTGCTCTGTCAGAAAAATATCAGTTTGTCTCTGTAGATGGTTTGTCTTCTGACCAATCAACTGTAAATTTCAGTGTTCCTCAAGGCTCTGTTTTAGGACCACTTCTGTTTTCACTATATATATTATTCATTGTTGATGTCATTCGAAAACATAATGTTAACTTTCACTGCTATGCGGACGACGCACAGCTGTACATTTCGATGAAACATGGTAAAGCCCCAAAATTGCCCTCCCCGGATGCCTGTGTTTCAGACATAAGGATGGCGGCAAATGTTCTATTTTTAAACTCGGACAAAACAGAGACGCTAGTTCTAGGTCCCAAGAAACAAAGAGATCTTCTGTTGAATCTGACAATTAATCTTGATGGTTGTACAGTCGTCTCAAATAAAACTGTGAAGGACCTCGGCATTACTCTGGACCATGATCTCTCTTTTCACAAACATATCAAGACTGTTTCAAGGACAGCTTTTTTCCATCTATGTAACATTGCAAACATTGCAAAAAAATTGCAAAAATCTGAAAATTTCTGTCAAAAAATTATGCAGAAAAATGTATCCATGCTTTTGTCACTTCTAGATTAGACTACTGCAATGTTCTACTTTCCGGCTACCCGGATAAAGCACTAAATGAACTTAGTGCTAAACACGGCTGCTAGAATCTTGACTATAACCAAAAAATGTGATCATATTACTCCAGTGCTAGCCTCTCTACACTGGCTTCCTGTTAAGGCAAGGGCTGATGTCAAGGTTTTACTGCTAACCTACAAAACATTACATGGGCTTGCTCCTACCAATCTTCCTGATTTGGTCCTGCCGTACATACCTACACGTACGCTACGGTCACAATATGCAGGCCTCCTTACTGTCCCTAGAATTTCCTATATTTCCTATAGAGCTCAATTTTTATGGAATGGTCTGCCAATCCATGTGAGAGACGCAGACTTGGTCTCGACCTTTAAGTCTTTATTGAAGACTCATCTCTTCAGTAGGTCCTATGATTGAGTGTAGTCTGGCCCAGGAGTGTGAAGGTGAACAGAAAGGCACTGGAGCAACGAACCGCCCATGCTGTCTCTGCCTGGCCGTTTTCCCTCTCTCCACTGGGATTATCTGCCCCAAACTCTATTACAGGGACTGAGTCACTGGCTTACTGGTGCTCTTCCATGCCGTCCCTGGGAGGGGTGCATCACTTGAGTGGGTTGAGTCACTGACGTGATCTTCCTGTCCGGGTTGGCGCCTCCCCTTGGGTTTGTGCCGTGGCGGAGATCTTCGTGGGCTATACTCGGCCTTGAGTTGAAGATATCCCTCTAGTGGTGTGGGGGCTGTGCTTTAGCATAATGGGTGGGGTTATATACTGCCTGTTTGGCCCTGTTCGGGGGTATCGTTGGACGGGGCCACAGTGTCTCCCAACCCCTCCTGTCTCAGCCTCCAGTATTTATGCTGCAATAGTTTGTGTCGGGGGGGCTAGAGTCAGTCTGTTATATCTGGAGTATTTATCCTGTTTTATCAGGTGTCCTGTGTGAATTTAAGTATTCTCTCTCCCTCTCTCCCTCCCTCCCTCCCTGAGCCCTAGGACCATGCCTCAGGACTACCTGGCCTAATGACTCCTTCCTGTCCCCAGTCCACCTGGTCGAGCTGCTGCTCCAATTTCAACTGTTCTGCCTGCGGCTATGGAACCCTGACCTGTTCATCGGAGGTGCTACCTGTCATTTATGAACATCTTGGCCATGTTCTGTTATAATCTCCATTTGGCACAGCCAGAAGAGGACTGGTCACCCCTCATAGCCTGGTTCCTCTCTAGGTTTCTTCCAAGGTTCCGGCCTTTCTAGGGAGTTTTTCCTAGCCACTGCGCTTCTACACCTGCATTGCTTGCTGTTTGGGGTTTTAGGCTGGGTTTCTGTACAGCACTTTGTGACATCAGCTGATGTAAGAAGGGCTTTATAAATACATTTGATTGATTAATTGACATGGACTTGGTCTTTTACCAAATGTATACCACCCCTACCTTGTCACAACACAACTGATTGGCTCAAACGCATTAAGAAATTCCACAAATTATATTTTAACAAGGCACACCTGTTAATTGAACTGCATTCCAGGTGACTATATCATTTAGCTGGTTAAGAGAATGCCAAGAGTGTGCAAGGCTGTCATCAATGCAAAGGGTGGCTACTTTGAAGAATCTCAACAATTTTCTGGTTGCTACATGATTCCATATATGTTATTCTTATTCTACAATGTAGAAAATAGTAAAAATAAAGAAAAACCCTTGAATGAGTAGGTGTTCTAAAGCTTTTGACCGTCAGTGTACATACACACACAGTGCATTCAGAAAGTATTCCCGAAACTCTTTCCCTTTTCCACATTTTGTTACGTTACAGCCTTATTCTAAAATTGATGAAATAAATAAAAAAATCCTCATCAATCTACACACAACACCCCATAATGACAAAGTTAAAACATTATTTACGTAAGTATTCAGACCATTTGCTATGAGACTCGAAATTGAGCTCAGGTGCATCCTGTTCACATTGATCATCCGTGAGATGTTTCTACAACTTGATTGGAGTCCACCTGTGGTAAATTCAATTGTACATGATTTGGAAACCTGTCTATATAAGGTCCTACAGTTGACATGCATGTCAGAGCAAAAACCAAGCCATGAGGTCGAAGGAATTGTCCACAGAGCTCTGAGAAAGGATTGTGTTGTGGCACAGATCTGGGGAAGAGTACCAAAACATTTCTGCAGCATCAAAGGTCCCCAAAACACAGTGGCCTCCATCATTTTTAAATGTAAGAAGTTTGGAATCACTAAGACTCTTCCTAGAGCTGGCTGCCTGGCCAAACTGAGCAATTGGGATAGAAGGGTCTTGGTCAGGGATGTGACCAAGAATGAAATGGTCACTCTGACAGAGCTCTAGAGTTCCTCTGTGGAGATGGGAGAACCTTACAGAAGGACAACCATCTCTGCTGCACTCCACCAATCAGGCTTTCATGGTAGAGTGACAGCCCGCTTGGAGTTTGCCAAAAGGCACCTAAAGGACTCTCAGACCATGAGAAACAAGATTCTCTGGTCTGATGAAATCAAGATTGAACTCTTTGGCCTGAATGCCAACAGTCACGTCTGGAGGAAACCTGGCACCATCCCTATGATGAAGCATGGTGGTGGCAGCAGCATTCTGTGGGGAGGTTTTTCAGCGGCAGGGACTGGGAGACTGGTCAGAATCGAGGGAAAAATGAACGGAGCAAAGTACAGAGAGATCCTTGACGAAAACCTGCTCCAGAGAGCTCAGGACCTCAGACTGGGGCTAAGGTTCCCTTTCTAACAGGACAACAACCCTAAGCACACAGCCAAGACAACGCAGGAGTGGCTTCGGGACAATGTCCTTGAGTGGCCCAGCCAGAGCCCGGACTTGAACCCGATCGAACATCTCTGTTGAGACCTGAAAAAAGCTGTGCAGCGACGGTCCACATCCAACCTGACAGAGCTTGAGAGGATCTGCAGAGAAGAATGGGAGAAACTCCCCAAATACAGGTGTGCCAAGCTTGTAGCGTCATACCCAAGAAGACTCGAGGCTGTAATCGCTGCCAAAGGTGCTTCAACAAAGTACTGAGTAAAGAGTCTGAATAGTTACGTAAATCTGATATTTAATTTTTTAATTTTTGATACATTTGCAAACATTTCTAAAAACCAGTTTTTCCTTCGTAATTATGGGGTATTGTGAGTAGACTGATGAGGGAAAAAAACCTATTTAATCAATTTTAGAATAAGGCGGTAACAAAACAAAATGTGGAAAAAGTCAAGGGGTCTGAATACTTTCCAAATACTCTGTACATACAGTATGAGGAGAAAGCTGAAGTCGTAACCTCTTCACTGATGTAATCAGATCTCATGTTTGATTCCCAGTTCGTCCACTAGATTGCAGTAGAAGATCACATGATGTGACTTGGCCACTTGAAACCAGATGTGTCTGGTTTGGGTAGTGACTCACTGTGTAAAAATGGCTTTACGGATTTTCAAGCCTGACATCTTAAAAGGACCCTAGCGATTTTAAATAACACACAGACAGGCGAGGAAACTTCAAACTCCTTTTCCCATTTATTTTCCCCATTGGAAACCAATGAGATATATCAACGGCGCATAGAGAGGATGCATTCAAGGCAATGTCAAATTTAATGTAGATGGAGAAAGAAATGCATTGCATTACAATGACCACCAAGGTGTACCATTTCCATGCAAACAACACTTTTGGTGACTTTACCTAAATTGCCTACACTATGAATATGAATAAGTTATGGCCTGTGGGGGGGGGGGGGGGGGGGGGGATCTGGATCTCTTCTAGTTTTAAAGTTATGGTCCATTTTATACAAAGGAATTGGCATAGTAGGCAATTTAACCAATCACAGCCCTCCTTTAACTTGTATAGGTTGAATATCCTGCAAATCACCAGCAGAGGGCGACCATTTTGAATCCATTTTCACATTCACTCTGTTGGTAATGCTTACAAATTGGATCATAACTTTAAAACTACCAGAGATCCCACTCTGGAACGTTGATATGCCCATAGAGTGTATTATGTTCAACAACATATTGATCAAAAATGGGATATTTCAAATAATCATGTTTATATTTTTCAATATTCATAAATTAATGTAAAAGATTAGTGATATTAAAATACTACTCATATTACAGAGCAAGCGGTAAAACTTCAAATGACACAAATGTTTGCTTTGTAGCACCTACAGATGAAACACCATGGAGTCTTAAAGGAGCCCTTCGTAAGGACAAAATGTCATAAATATGCAAACTTTGAAATGTTTTTCTTCAATTATGCTTTTCTATACAAATATATGTCAACAATCCTTCCTCCAAAGGACTATTCTATGGATTACATTTCGTGGTATTTCTTTGTCTGGGTTTCGTGAGGAATCACAAAGATCAGAATCAAACATGAAACAAATAAAAAATAATATATATATTTTTTTATTACAGTGATGTTACTGTAGCTTTAGCAAAACCATCTTAAACTTCAAATACAGTCGGTTGCAAATAACACTATCAACATATCATTTTCCAGCTAAGACTATTACCAACTAAAGACTATAATGAGACATACAGTATTTACTGTTAATCATTAATCAAGCCTCAGCGCTGTCCAGTAACCCAATCAGCTAGCGGCAGAGAGGACCAGGGAGGACATGCCTGCACCGTCTAACATCATTAACGCCTCACACACTTCCCAGAAACCAACGCCGCCTGCTCTCAACCAAGCAAACCTGATTACTCTAACTGGGGAACGTCACCGGGCCAAGGCTTGGCAGAGCTGGGCGTGTGTGTGTAGGTCTTATTCTGTTCTGTGGCCGCTGCCTCAATCAGGTTAGCTGGTTAATAAGATCTGTTCTTTCTCTCTACAACAGCTGGCCTGCTGTAGGTCTGTCACAATACTGTAACCTCTCTCCCTTTCATGTAAACACACACACAATGCTCAAGTCATGGTATAACACATGGTTAACTCGGTTTGAGAGGTTGTAATGTGATTTGGTAGATATTTGATTATCTGACGGGGGGAACACCCATTCGTTTTGTACAAGACATGATTGGTGTTAACAGTGTGCTGGGAATCACGTTTAGCTGGCAGTGAACACCAGGTTTTACACTATGCAAAAACATTACAGTAAATGTGTATGAATATAATATTCTACTATAATATTAATGTATATAAATATGTTATATCACTGCCTGTGCCATATCTGGGCACTGACTCTCAAGAATCCATAGGTTAAGTGCTGCATATATCCACAAATTGAGGTAAATTGAGGTCAGTCAACATCCTGTCAGACTTCTTAGATTAGTGTTGGATGAGTTGTAATGAAATCCACTGAGGGTGAAGACATGGAAAGATTAGTGCTGACCGGGCCCAGGGAATCAAATATGTAGGAAGACCATTCACACTGTTCATTACGGAGCAAAACCTCACTGGAAAATAGTGTGAGAGGAATAAGAAGAGCTCTCGTGTGTGTGTGTCCAGTAGCGGAGTCTTACCAGCAGTAGTCCAGTAGATGTGGAGGCAGTACAGGGATGTAAATATGTTGCCAGTTCATGGGGAACAACATGGCAGCAGAGCCGTGGACACACGCAGTTAACTATGAGAGGGACAAACACAACATATTATAAACAGAGCCAATCTGACCTTTCTCAAATCTGACTCGAGACTAGAACTACTGCTGGTTTTCATTTGAAAGGTAGATTCAGCAAGATGGCAACTGGCTCCGTTGTGTATGATGATGTCATCTTGCAGAATGTACCTTTTAAGGAACTTCAATCTTTAGTGAAACACCAAAATGTTCAACTTCCCCCCCAAATACAGACTGTATCATCTGTTGTGTTACTGTTGCCAATGTATAGCTCAGCTTTCATCCCAACAATACAAGACTCAGACATGACACTGACAGCTTTGATAGTGGTGCCCCCCACACACACACACACACACACACACACACACACACACACACACACACACACACACACACACACACACACACACACACACACACACACACACACACACACACGAATAGAAGAAGAGAGACTGAAAGATGGATATCAATCAGGTAAGAGTAGTGTGTGTGTGTGTGTGTGGTATGAAACCTTGTGATGGATACACAACAAGAAATAAAGGATGAAAAGAATGGCAACAAAGACCTGATACTCAAAACATTAACCCCCGTTTGTTATCAATGTAGAAAAATAGACACAGAAGAGTCACTGTTTATTTTCAAAGGACAGTTGTATTTCCTCTTTTAGGATATCATGTAAAAAGACAAATAGATGAGTATAGACTCTGACCCTGGAGTTTTACAGGCTCTTGACTACCTAGTAATTGTAATGACCTGCGCACGCACGTGCACACACACTAGTATACACTTGTACACACTAGTGTACACACACACACACACACACACACACACACACAAACAGAGGGGCAGCCTAGCTAGCTCATCCTGCAGATTAAAATAACATGATTAAATATAGAAAGAGAACAGTGGTCTGAGGGCTCTGTGGGGACTTCATTAGGGCAAATTGCCAAAGAATGAAACATGAGTTAGCCAAGAGAGACCGCCAACGCTAGCGCTACGGGCTGGGCCAATACCGCTGGGACCTGGGAGCAGGCGCTATGCTTGGAAGTGTGAACCGCAGACACACACACAAACTACACACAATGTCACAAGTGACCGGCGAGCTAGCAAACGCAGCCAAGCTTGGCGACTGAACTGAACCGACACAAAGAGCACCAAGCCCACCCACCCCCCCCTACCCCCCCTCCTTAAAGAAAGAGCCTGAACGTCTGTGTAGCTCTTAACATATGAGGTGTGTGTGTGTGTGTGTGTGTGTGTGTGTGTGTGGTGGGGAGGTTCAACCGTTTTCATTTTTTATTTCGAGAGAGGAGCAATAATTTACTTTCCTGCAATCTCTCACAGAGTCCCACCATCATTAAGGCTTAATCAACTTTTAATTGGTGTCTTGCTTCACATATCTGCATATGCATACTCGCTTGCCGCCTCCTTCAAATAAAATACAACAATGCTACCGTCCTGTCAGATTTAATTCCCCAGCAAACATTTTTTTTTCCTAAGGAGGAAATAAATCAATTGTATGAATATTAATGTGAGAGTGTATCAGTTGGAGACAGGAGAGTATCAAAGCTGTCTTGCCTTTCTCTCCTCTCCTAGTAAAGGGTGACAGTATAAACCTATTAAATAATGATGAAGAAAGGTCAATGGATCAGCGGTGCACACCTCCTTCGTATACACGGACACACACAAACAGGCACACACACACACATGCAAACACGCACACACACACACACACATGCAAACTCCTTCCTCAGGGAGACAGAGAGAGAGGAGGCTCAGCCGTTGGTACCAGGAGGTAATGGGACAGAAAAAAAATTGCTAACCAACTCCAATTATCTCAGCCACAGCCAGTCCTCAAGGTGAGGCTCACTTAGCCCTCAATTGGCCTGCTTTTACTCTCAGGTTAAAAGAGAAGACAGCGTATCTCTCTTCTAAGGATGGAGGGGGGGGGGGGGGGTTCTACTGAAACTAAGATAAACATTAAAAAAAATACATTTTTTGGATGTGATTTGTTCCTCCCCCTCCCAACTGAGAAGGAAGGAGACGAGGTGGTAGGAGTCCAAAGGCATAGTTCATACTTCCTGTCACATTTAACCCAAACCAACCCCACGTCTATCTATAGCCAGCTAACACACAGGTGTTAGAGACGATTAAATCAAAAATAGACATTTGTAAGCGCTTTCTTTCTTTTTTTTTCTCAGGGGCTCCACCAGAGAGCAGGTCGCGGGCGGCTAGGAGCCCTTATAAAATATTTGCCAAGCTAATAAATAATAGATGTGTGGAGCCAAATGGCTTACACGCTCCACAAAAGACCTGGTGCTTAATATTCCATTCAGTGGAGAATCACAGATACAGCAGAGATACAGTCCCCAAGAACAAATACTGGATTAGGCCTGCTTTAGGTGCTAGCCTTGGCCCTCCGGGACCTGGGGTCCTTCCAGTAATGAGCCTCTGCCTCGGTCGGTGTGCGAGTGTGAGTCTCAGATGGGTCAGAGATTATACAGCAACAGCCTGCTTCTGAAGGCACCAGATCCCATCCAGCCCTGACAGCTCTCCTAAGTCCTCACATAAACTGACCACATTAAACACACAATACTATAAACTGAGAGAAACTGAACATATTAACACAATATTTCCCCTTAACAGGAGGAAATATGTGGACACTGTGTACCAACTATCATTCTATTCCTAAATAACTCGGTCAGGAATTCAACAATACTTTTGCCCCCCAAAATATCCACTGTTATTAATTCAATTTAATTGAAAAAAATCTATTTTCCTTGAGAGAATGGCTTCAAGACAGTTATGATTGAAGAGTGCACTCAGTAAGGAACTAATAACGTACTAATAACTGATTTGTGAAAGCAAGCCGCTCAGAAGAATGCAGTTCATCAGTGATGTGAACAGGGAGCGTGGGTGGCAACAGACAGGTAACTATCAAAGACAACGTTGTTAGCCATCAAAGAGCACGTCACAACACTTTCATAGGAATCTGTTGTCTTATTCGGATGAGCTTGTTGCTCTGCCTTTAAAACATCCTGCTTTAACAAGCAGTCAACCAGGCACACTCTATGTGTGATGTTCACCAAGACAGGACCCTACAAACTAAAGAGTCTCTCTCCTGTCCGGGCTCAGAGTAACTGTGCTACAACTGCTCACCCACACCATTCTTTAACTGGTTTAGACTGGCCTGGGGGAGGAATAGGCAATATCAACAAACCTCAAACCTCAATTCTCAACTCTTCTTTTCTGCCTTTTTGCCAATCTTCTCCCCTCCCCCTCTCGCCAACCTCATACACCTCGCCACGTCCTCTACCCTATCCCTCCCTCTCCTCTCCTCCCCTTCTTCTCTCCTCCTCTCCTCATCCAAAGGAAGACACCCAATTACCTCTGCTCTGCTCTCTCTGTGTGTTGACAAACGCCTGGTATCAGTGCAGAGCCAAACAGGTGTGCCACTAACAAGTAGATGGCACTGAGACACAGAGAAAGAGGGCATCGCAGTAACACCAGGCCACCCTCATACACAGTCACATCCACACCTGCACACACACAAAAACAATCTGAAACAAAATAAAAATGGGGAACAAAAACCCAGAATACAGATGATGTGCTAACCACCAGCCTCCATAAGAAATGTAGCTATAAGGACAAGAGAGGAAAGAATGACAAAAAGCAGACAAAGAATAAGAGATGGAAAGAAAGGTGACAAGAGTGAGAAAACAGAAAGAGAGACCGAAAGAGAGCGACTAGGAGCAAGAGAGAAAGAAAGCAACGGGAGACAGAAAGAGAAAGCAGGGAGGTTGATAGACTAGAAGAAGTGGAGAGTGAAAAGTGAGAAGTAAGTTTGTAGGGCCAAGGCGCTGTGCGGTGGTGAGGCAGGCAGGCAGCTAGCACTCAGGGCCGTGGTGGATGGATGGTCCTAGTTAGCATAATACTGACAGCATGATGAGAAGGCTGCTGTCAGGGGCCTGCCGACTGCCTACCGAGGGGGCCAGGGCCCGGCGAGGCCAAGGGAGGGGAAGATGAAAGACACGGGCCTCCCAGCTGACTAGTTAGAGGAGGCCTGATGCAGCACAATTATACGGCGGCATGACAAGCCTGCATGCTCGGCTGACTGCCTCGGCCATCGCACCGCACCTCCACACGCCTTTCAAAACAGTGGTACCACTCACCTCCGGTCACAAAACAGCAATAAGTCAACTGATGCATTGTTGTACCATCATGATTTATTCCTTTGCTGTTGGGCGCTTGCAGGCATGCCGCCATGTTCTGCTACACTGGCACAGCGGGATCACTAGGGGCCCTAACACACAGGCAGGCCCTCTGCCTGGAGCCCACATAATGTATGCCGTGTCTAGTCTCTCTCCCATGCTCTCTCTCCCTCTTCTTCTCTCCATTTCTATGTTTCTCTTTCCTTTTCGCTCTTTCACCATCTCTCAGCGGGACAGTGGTAGCAGGGGTCAGATGGAGGCCTAATCTCTCTCTTCTTTCTGCTAACTGCTCTTTAAAAGTAATGCCAGGGACGGACAGAGAGAAACACACACTCCACTAATAAAATGGACTGCATTTATGTATTGATGGATGGAGGGAGGGCGGGATGGATGGGCAGATGAACAATAAAAGGCGTATGGGTGGTCTAACGATGGGCGTCGACATATAAGTTACATAAACCTCAGACAGTCTGTCTTGTCGCAACGCAAAATTGTAAATCACACAGAATATCACTTCCAGCCGTCTGCTAAGAAAACAGCCGTCACCCGTGGCTCTGATAATTTACACCCTGTAACCCCCGGAGTCAGTGGGCACGGCTGGGGCTCTGAGGGGCCGACATGCTGAGGGGTGGGGGGTAGGAAAGAGGTGAGTGGAGGAGAGGGAGAGATGAGGAGAGAGGGGGGAAGAGAGGTGAAATTCTCTGAGGGTTGGGTAATTCTCTACACCTCCCCCGGACCCCTCCACCCTCAGGGAGACCTTGAGTCCCCCTCCCCCCCGTTCCCCGGTTCCGCATTCTGGCCTGCAGGAAGATACCGGAGCAGAATGGTAGAGATAGGAGCGTGGATGACATCACTCGTGCTCTCCCTCTCCCTGTCATATACATTTGGTTCTGCTGTCAGCCACAATGATAGGCACAGGGAGAAAGACCTCGACAGGTACTACGGCAGAGATTTAAATGCCTAATAACTGATAATAAACTACGTAGAGAGTTAGAGCGTCTAATAACTGATAATTTAGGGCTTGTCAGCCATTAAAACCTAGAAGGTTTAAGACAAACAGTCAAATATAATCCTGGTTTAGTGCTGGCTTTACTACTTGTCAGAGACTGGAGATAGAGGAGCCAGATGACTGGAGGACCACTGAACTCTGTCCGTGTGTGTGTCCGTGTGTGTGTGTGTGCATACGTGCATTCAAACTGTGAACGTTTAGATATTAAGTTTGATGTTGTGCTGTAATATTAATGAGGAATGCCATGTTTAATCAGAAACATAAACCCGAGTTAATATAATGTTCCTTTAAAGCGTGAATCTGTACCATACTGTAGTGTATAACGAAGAGGTACTCACAGTGCTAAGCTTGCTTGAGGTAATGATGATGCGTCTTTCGTGCAGCATGCTGGCGTACAGATGCAGCATATTGTTGACGTCTACTGCCACAAAATACTCTGTCAGGTTCCTCTGGATTGGGAAAACAGAAGAGACAGGACAGTTAGTGACTTTATAACGACACACTTCACTGAGCATTAGGGATGGCTCTTTCCTGTAAATCGAGGACGTAACCATTATTAAAAATTCAGGTCATAGGTTTACGGTATTTCACAGAAAACTCAAATGGACAGCACTCTCCAACTAAAAACATTTCAATGAACAATTACATTCAAATTGCACAGTATATTTTGCGCTCTATTCGACAGGGTAAGATCTAGGTCTTGCACGCTGGTAAACCAGACGGGTAGACTTACACTCTCGGGGATTGTGGGCAAGCCGTTGATATCTGGGGCTATGAAGTAGGAGTGCTGAGGAAACACAAAGTATACAGAGAGAGGACAGGGTCAGCAAAGTAGCGCAGCACGCCACTCATAGAGTGATCTATAACTCCTCTGTCTGTGGGAATTGTTTAGCTTCCATCTGTACTGACATAGCTAGGAGGGCAGCACTGACACACACACAAACACACGCACGCACACACACACGGCAGCCCGGATCCCTATAGATTTAAGATTGAGCTCTCTGGTGGGAAGTTGAGCTCTCTGGTGGGAAACAAGGTCTTTATTTCAGCATTAAAGAAAGCACAAACACACACAGGTTGTTGAGAGGATCAGAGAGCTGCCTGTCTCACTTTGGGGGAGCAGAGCAGGTTGACTATTTGGATCAAAGAGGCCTGGACGGCACATTAACCACTCTTTACACTTTAAATTTCCCTCTCCCTGTCATGCTCTTCTTTTCATACTTTTTTTACCCACACCATATGATGACAGACACACATACAAGTGCATGTGTACATGCACAGCAAATCACACTCATAAAATGAATTAACCCCAGCATTTTGCCTCCTTAGAAGAGAGCAGAGACAGAGAACCCACCACCAAGTACTGGTCCAAAACTACAACAACCCTAATACCCCTCACCAGGGAAAAGTGATTAAAGCACAGGCAAAACTACAGTCAGCCGCAAACAACCTCTGATGACAATTCACCTAAATGAATGATGTAACCTAATTTTGAATTGCTGATGGCGATATTGTGCTATATATGAGTCTGAGTCACTGTCACATTATTTGCTGCCCTGTCAATGTTCCAATGAATAATGTAAAATAATATTGATGCTGTCACCTCCAGGAATGGTGTCAGTGAGTAGCGTGATGTCTGAACGGTGGGTTATTGTCGCCTTATAAACCCACGGCACAGCATGATCATTGTATTCTCCTCAGTTCAGTCCCAGGCCCTCGCTGTGTGTTTGCTTATCTGTTGTTTTATTTATTTTTTCAATCGATGTTTATATAAAAACATGAAATGTGGGTTAACGGGAAAGGCATCAAGGAGACTTTCTGAGCACAATTGCCTTTACTTTAAACATGCACCATAAAATAGACTTTAAATATTCAGAAAGAGAATACAGTAGCATGGAACAACATTAATCATTCACTAAGTTTGATTGTTTTCCAGAGGAGAAGAAACAGACACCAAGGCCCAGGATAGTTTGCTTTTGTGAGATTTAAAAAGATAGCCAGGCTTATTTGGCCAAATTGGAAAGCCTCAGCTCCCATGCGGTTAGTGCAGCAGCAGCGGTTTAAAATTTCCCATCTCTTTCTCTCTCTCCCCTCCCTCCTTTTTCTCCCCGCTCTCTTGTTCACTCATTCTTCTCCTCCACTCACCGGCTGCTGGCTTGGTGCATCGCTCAGTACTTGCCCAGTGGCTATATGCAACAGTGCGGTCTTCACAGTGAGAGCGATAGAGAGCAAAACAGAGTTCACACTTGAAAGGGGACAATGATCCGTTTTTATTTTTTTTCAAGGCTGGCTGTCATGATAAAAACAAAAATAACTTTTTGTGGAAGATTCTGCTTCATCAATTAAAAATCGAACTTGTATTTTCTACAGAAAGCAGTTGAAACCTAACCTCTCCTCTCGGTGTGTTCTCAATGAACCTTGGTAATGAAAAATAAAAGCCTATTAAAAGCATGAAAGACTAAAAATGACAGAATAAATTGTATTTCCCCCCTCATAATTCAGCACAATTCCACTTGTTAACCTTTCTAAGCAATGTATTGATTAGTTAATAAAGGCAACTGGAATGAATTGAACTGTATAATTGTATAACCCCTAGAGACATTAGATATTACATTGAGAGAGAAGCTAGCTGATTTAATTAGTCTAAATAAAGAATAGCGGATCCTTATGGACAAAGACTAAAACCCAATACAGTAAAGTATGTATGATAACATAAATACAGAATTATATTTTAAAAAATGAAACAATAGTTGCTTTTTTGGTCATTGAAAAACTATATTTTTCTTTTGTATACTACCCTCAAAGTACATTTCGGTTTCAAAACGATAAGTCCTACTAACACATGCTTAGTACTGGTAGAAAGGTAAGACATGTGGGATTATGATAAAGGTGCCAAAAAAAAAAAATGAAATGTATGTTGTTGTTTTTTACATTGTCCCTATGTTGGGGAGTAAGATATTTGAAAGTCTAGGTTTGAAATAAAATACAGTACCAGTCAAAAGTTTGGACACACCTACTCATTCAATTATATATATTTTTTACTCATTTCTACATTGTAGAATAACAGTGAAGACATCATAACAATGAACTATAAAACATTTTTTTATATTTGAGATTCTTCAAAGTAGCCACCGTTTACTTTGACAGCTGAGCACTTGTTGGCTGCTATTCATTCACTTTGCAGTCCTCAACTGAATTGAGATGGTTTTGGATGAGTTGGACCACAGGGTGAAGGAAAAGCAGCCAACAAGTGCTCAGCATATGTGGGAGCTCCTTCAAGACTATTGGATAAGCATTCCTCATGAAGCTGGTTGAGAGAATGCCAAGAGTGTGCAAAGCTGTCACCAAGGCAAAGGGTGGCTACTTTGAAGAACCTCAAATATACAGTATATTTTGATTTGTTTAACACTTCTTTGGTTACTACATGATTCCATGTGTTACTTCATAGTTTTGATGTAGAAAATGTAGAAAATAGTCAAAATAAATAAACTTTTAATGAGTGTCCAAACTTTTGACTGGTACTGTTTGTCACCAATTAATGTTCCAAAATTATTTAAAAAAAATAAATACAAAAAATAGATACTTTAACTTAATGGTGGCGCTCTAAACATGCGCAAACAGCCATTTCAAAAGTGCAGGGCTTGTGCAACGTGCCATGCTTTAATTTTTTTACTATTAAAGGAATAATCTATACTGATCAAAAATATAAACGCAACATGTAAACTGTTGGTCCAATGTTTAATGAGCTCAAATAAAAAAATCCCAGATTTAATTTTTTTAATGTTAATTTCTCTACCATAATCAGCCTCCAACAAATTTGACAGTACGTCCAACCGGCCTCACGCCTGCAGACCACGCCAGCCTAGGACCTCCACATCCATCGTCTTCACCTGTGGGATTGTCTGACGGTGGGTGGACGCTGAGGAGTATTTCTGTCTGTAATAAAGTCCTTTTGTGGGGAAAAACTCATTCTGATTGGCTGGGCCTGGCAACCCATGGCTGCACCCCGCCAAATCATGTGAAAGCCATACATAAGATCTAATTAATTTATTGCAATTGACTAATTTCCTTATATGAACAGAAACTCAGTAAAATAATTTACATTTTTGCATGTTGCGCTTATATTTTTGTTCAGTATACATTTGAGGAGAAAGCGAAGTCTCTACCTAGCCACTGATGTACATATATCCCCTGTCTGATTCCGAGTTCGCCCACTAGACAGCAGTAGGATATCACATGACGTCTCTTGGCCTCTTGAAACCAGTTGCAACTGGTTTGGGTAGTGAGTCACTGTGCAAAAATGGCTGAATGGATTTTCAAGCCTGACATCTTAAAAAAGACCTTAGCAATCAGGGAAATAAATTAAATAAGACGCGGACAGGTGAGGAAACTTCAAACATCTTTTCCCATTCACTTTTCCTATTGGAAACAATGAGGTAGATCAATGGCGCATGTGGAGGATGCATACAAGGTAATGTGGAAGGAGAAGGAAATGCATTGCTTTACAATGACCATCAGGGTATACCCTTTCCATGCATACTAAATGTTTGCACTTTTGGTGAATTGACCTACATTGCATACTCTATGAATATGACCATATTGCGCATGATTTATGGCCAGCAGTAAGATTTGAGTTTGATTTCCAAAAAGACAAAGACTGTAGCTTTCAAATGACATGTCACTTTCAATTTTCTGATGAAAAATGTTGTGGGGAGAGTGCCCCCAAACTCGCTGGAAAACTTGCTGGACCTGGTACCAACCACTCAGAGTTTAACAGCTTAATGCCACTTGTATTTCTAAACAAAGTGTTAGCCAAGTCTCCTCACCTACAGTTGAATTCAGAAGTTTACATACACTTAGGTTGGAATCATTAAAACTCATTTTTCAACCACTCCACAAATTTCTTGTTAACAAACTAGTTTTGGCAAGTTGGTTAGGACATCTACTTTGTGCATGACAAGTCATTTTTCCAAAAATGGTTTACAGATTATTTCACTTATAATTCACTGTATCACAATTCCAGTGGGTCAGAAGTTTACATACACTAAGTTGACTGTGCCTTTAAACAGCTTGGAAAATTCCAGAAAATTATGTCATGGCTTTAGAAGCTTCTGATAGGCTAATTGACATCATTTGTGTCAATTGGAGGTGTACCTGTGGATGTATTTCAAGGCCTACCTTCAAACTCAGTGCCTCTTTGCTTGACATCATGGGTAAATCAAAAGAAATCAGCCAATACCTCAGAAAAATAATTGTATACCTCCACAAGTCTGGTTCATCCTTGGGAGCAATCTTCAAACGCCTGAAGGTACCATGTTCATCTGTACAAACAATAGTACGCAAGTAGAAACACCATGGGACCACGCAGCCGTCATACCGCTCAGGAAGGAGACGCATTCGGTCTCCTAGAGATGAACGTACTTTGGTGCGAAAAGTGCAAATCAATCCCAGAACAACAGCAAAGGACCTTGTGAAGATGCTGGAGGAAACAGGTACAAAAGTATCTATATCTACAGTAAAACGAATCCTATATCGACATAACCTGAAAGACCACCCAGCAGGGAAGAAGTCACTGCTCCAAAACCGCCATAAAAAGCCAGACTACAGTCTGCAACTGCACATGGGGACAAAGATCATACTTTTTGGAGAAATGTCCTCTGGTCCGATGAAACAAAAATAGAACTCTTTGGCCATAATGACCATCGTTATGTTTGGAGGAAAAATGGGGACGCTTGCAAGCTGAAGAACACCATCCCAACCGTGAAGCATGGGGGTGGCAGCATCATGTGGGGGTGCTTTGCTGCAGGAGGGACTGGTGCACTTTACAAAATAGATGGCATCATGAGGGAGGAAAATTATGTGGATATATTGAAGCAACATCTCAAGACATCAGTCAGGAAGTTAAAGCTTGGTCACAAACGGGTCTTCCAAATGGACAGTGACCCCAAGCATACTTCCAAAGTTGTGGCAAAATAGCTTAAGGACAACAAAGTCAAGGTACTGGAGTGGCCATCACAAAGCCCTGACCTCAATCCCACAGAAAATTTGTGGGCAGAACTGAAAAAGCGTGTGCGAGCTAGGAGGCCTACAAACCTGACTCAGTTACACCAGATCTGTCAGGAGGAATGGGCCAAAATTCACCCAACTTATTGTGGGAAGCTTGTGGAAGGCTACCTGAAACGTAGGACCCAAGTTAAAGGCAATGTGACCCATTGGAAAAGTGATGAAAGAAATAAAAGCTGAAATAAATCATTCTCTCTACCATTATTCTGACATTTCACATTCTTAAAATAAAGTGGTGATCCTAACTGACCTAAGACAGGGAATTTTTATTAGGATTAAATGTCAGGAATTGTGAAAAACTGAGTTTAAATATATTTGGCTAAGGTGTATGTAAACTTCCGACTTCAACTGTATCTCACTCCTATTACTCCACTCTTCCTTATCCAAGCTCTCCTCTAACTCACTCTCATCTCGCCACTCTCTTTTCACTAACCCATCTGTCTCAACTATATCTCCGCTCTCTCATCACTATTCTCTCCTCCCTCCGTTTTCCCCCTCTCCTTTGCAGTGTACAGCTCAAGTGGTCCCACTGTACTTACCACACTCAGGTTGACTTGGGTGAAGGGCTTTGGCACCGGCAGACTGTACAGTGAGTTCAGCATGTCATTCAGCTCATTCTCCTTAGAACACACCACAAATCACACTCAATAAGAATAATACAAATTATACAAATGTTAAACCATGTGTCACACACACACACACACACACACACACACACACACACACACACACACACACACACACACACACACACACACACACACACACACACACACACACACACACACACACACACACACACACACACACACACGCACACACACACACACACACACACAGTACAAGTCAAAAGTTTAGACACACCTACTCATTCAAGGCTTTTTCTTTATTTTTTACTATTGTCTATATTGTAGTATAATAGTGAAAACATCAGAACTATGAAATAACACATATGGAATCATGTAGTTACCAAAGAAGTTCTAAACAAATCAAAATATATTTTATATTTGAGATTCTTTAAAGTAGCCACCCTTTGCCTTGACAGCTTTGCACAGTATTGGCATTCTCTCAAGGTAGTCACCTGGAATACTTTGTTAAAAGTTAATTTGTGGAATTTCTTTCCATCTTAATGCATTTCAGCCAATTAGTTGTGTTGTGACAAGGTAGGGGTGGTATACAGAAGATTGCCCTATTTGGTAAAAAAACAAGTCCATATTATGGTAAGAACAGCTCCAATAACAAAAGAGAAACGGCAGTCCATCATTACATTAAGACATGAAGGTCAGTCAACGCGGAAAATTTCAATAACTATTAAAGTTTCTTAAAGTGCAGTCGCAAAAACCATCAAGCGCTATGAAAGGAAGACCCAGAGTTACCGCTGCTGCAGAGCATAAGTTCATTAGAGTTACCAGCCTCAGAAATTGCAGCCAAAATAAATGTTTCACAGAGTTCAAGTGACAGACACATCTCAAATCAAATCAAAGTTTATTTGTCACATGCGCCGAATACAACAGGTGTAGACCTTACAGTGAAATGCTTACTTACAGGCTCTAAACAATAGTGCAAAAAAGGTATTAGGTGAACAATAGGTAAGTAAAGAAATAAAACAGTAAAAAGACAGGCTATATACAGTAGCGAGGCTACATACAGACACCGATTAGTCAGGCTGATTGAGGTAGTATGTACATGTAGATATGGTTAAAGTGACTATGCATATATGAAAAACTGAGTTAACATCAACTGTTCAGAGGAGACTGCGTAAATCAGGCCTTCATGGTCGAATTTTTTCAAAGAAACCACTACTAAAGGACACCAATAAGAAGTGACTTGCTTGGGCCAAGAAACACGAGCAATGGATATTAGACTGGTGGAAATCTGTTTTTTGGTCTGATGAGTCCAAATTTCAGATTTTTGGTTCCAACCACCGTGTCTTTGTGAGACGCAGAGTAGGTGAACGGATGATCTCTGCATGTGTGGTTCCCACCGTGCCTTGCTGTTGACACTGTCAGTGATTTATTAAAAATCAAGGCACACTTAACCAGCATGGCTATCACAGCATTCTGCAGCGATACGCCCCATCCCATCTGGTTTGTGCTTAGTGGGACTAATATTTGTTTTTCAACAGGACAATGACCCAAAACAAACCTCCAGGCTGTGTAAGGGCTATTTGACCAAGAAGGAGAGTGATGGAATGCTGCATCAGATGACCTGGCCTCCACAATCACCCGACCTCAACCCAATTGAGATGGTTTGGGATGAGTTGGACTTCAGAGTGAAGGAAAAACAGCCAACAAGTACTCAGCATGTGGGAACTCCTTCAAGACTGTTGGAAAAGCATTCATCATGAAGCTGATTGAGAGAATGCCAAGTGTGCAGAACTGTCATCAAGGCAATGTGTGGCTACCTTGAAGAATCTAACATTTAAAAGATTTGTTTAACACTTTCTTGGTTACCACATGATTGCATATGTGTTATTTCATAGTTTTGATGTCGTCACTATTATTCTACAATGTAGAAAATAATACAAATAAAGAAAAACACTGGAATGAGTAGGTGTGTCCAAACGTTTGACTGGTACTGTATATAACTTAATTACAAAACCAAAACACACATACACACAAAAATGTAATCTGATATCGTATGTCAACTCATGAGCGATTTGAAAAGGCGCTGACGGTGTGGCTGGCAAGTAGCTGGGAGCAGGGCGCTGGAAGCTGAGTGTGTTCCTCCGAGGGGCTAGAAACATCCGTCTGACACAGTGTTTAACGAGCGGCGAGGAGGTTAAGAAAAAGAGGCAGAGCGATGTGTCCGGCCACAGCAGAGGACCGTTAGCCAGCGCTGATTTAGGACCTACTGTACAAGGGCTGGGGTTCTGATGTGTAGTTACCCAGAAGTCTGTGCTCCATAGAGAGATCAGGCTGGCCACTAAACAGGCACTGTCATCACACATATTTTACTGGATGAACTCTCTGAATAATTTGTCTAGTTACTGTTATAATGATAAAGAGCACAGTATAATTGGAATAGAGGTTGCTAAGACATAATTACGTAGTCACTAAGACCGGTTACTAAGACAAAGAAAAAAGGTTCTTATTTATGAGAAATATTTTGGCTTCAGACAATTTCTGTCTCTTCTGAATGCCAGTTTTTGACGGTGGAGCGTTAACATTAGTGTGTATGCCTGCGCGTGACTATGTGTGTGAAACGGTGTGTGTGTGTGTGTGTGTGTGTAGTGAGAGAGAGAGAGAGAGAGAGAGAGAGATAGAGAGTGTGAGATTGAACAGCCTCCTGTCACGAGAGGCTGAATGCTCACACGCATGGTCAGTAACCGGGCTGAGCCTGAGGAAACACTTAATTTACCCCTGGCCCTAAACCCTCATCGCTACGGTCTCCCCTCGTCTGTCAACATCCCTCCATCGCCTTGCAACAGCAGGGTAAATATAAACCAAATCATGCACACCAACACTGCAGTCACCCAACATTTACACACACACACATACCTCATCTATCTCTTACTGAAACCCTCCCCTCTTTCATTCTCTCTCTCTCTCTCTCTCTCTGCTTCAGAGCAGAGATAAAGATGAACATAGAAATGTTCTCACAAACAAAGGACTTATTATTTTACGGAAAATAGCATTTATACTTGTCCTCTACTTTTGTTTTTACTGAAAATGACATCTGTCAAAGAAATCCATCCATAAATTAATTTACAGTACTATACTTCAGTTCAAATCAAATACGGTACTGTGTCTGTGAAATATAAAGACATTGACATTTTAGAAGGAATATAGAAGAGATTACTGTGTATATATGAATATATAAAATATATTACAGAGTAATATATATATATATAAAAAATATATTACAGAGTAATATATATATATAAAAAATATATTACAGAGTAATATATATATATATATATATATATATATATATATATATATATATATATATATATATATATAAAATACACACACACACACACACACATAGATACACATACATACATACACATTATACAATAAATATATGTATAAAAAATACATTCAAGATGCTAAAAGCAGGAGAGCAAGCTAATGACCGCCTGTGCTCTGATTGGTTGAAGTGTTGCGTGACATGCTCTGTTTCCTGTACCCCTGAACCTGCGCCTGTGTGCTTGTGTGTGCGAGCATATGGGCACGTGTGTGTGTGTGTGTGTGTGTGTGTGTGTGTGTTGGGGAGGCTCTGTCCCCTTCACCCCTCTCTCAGCATAGTAGCTTTAAGGAAGCAAAGCTACATGACAGCACACTGATGGCACTCCTTAGTCCCAGCTCCCAACCGCTCCCTTCCTCTCTCCCCACCCTCTCTCCGTCTCCCTCTCCCCCTGTTCGCTCTCCCTCCTTTCTCTCGCTCTGGTATAAACACTGCCTCATCAATTCCACTCTACGCTAGCTGCACATTTTTCCCATTTCTTTTATACATTCCCTGAACTTCTTTCCCTCTGTTACTGAAATAGTTTGGCAAAGTGTGTGTGTGTGTATTCCTAAACTGTTTGTTGTTTTCCAGTAAATCATCAGGAGTTGACTTCTAGCTCTAAATCACCGTTTGGTCTGTGAAATGTCAACATCGCTGCCTCAAAAAAGTCAGAGCCAAGCCAAGCCTGACTCTCTCTCCCCCAGCTCAGCCCCATTTACAAACAGACAGAACACTGCTAACAGCTTACAACAACATGGCTCTCACAACCAGCTACTGTACATAAAACCTTAAACTGCTACTGTGTGCAAAACAAGATCATGCCCAACAGAAGCTGATGAAAAGTAGCGTACTAGTCTATTGTTGGTTGGTGACTTCTGCCACATGACTGGAACAAAATACATTTTTGGAAAGTTTTTGATTTCTTGTACCTCAATATCAGGATTTGTTAATCCCGAGTCTTATTAAATGTCCTAAAGGAGATACTGTACAGAGATATGAAGGCCGTATCACCTGGTTTTTGGTTAGGTAATCTGCTAGTGTGTTCAGGAGCTTGTAGTAGATCTCAAACCAGGGGAGATAACTGCAAGAGAGAAAGAGCACAAAATACACGTTTACAATCAATCCATAACTCTAATTCATATTCTACTATTTTGCTATATTTCACAATAAAAACACAAATATTTAAATTCAATTGTTTTTTTTCCCCACAGACAAAATAGGCTATGGACACAGCCATGTATAGCCCGCCTACTATGGTTAAAAGTAGATATATAGGTCTACAATATACTGTAAATACTGTCTAATACTATGTAATTACGACATTCTTCGTATTTTGGGATATTTGCAGGGGAGGTGGAGAGACAGGCTTTAGTCTAAAGGCGGTGGGTTGGGGAGGTAAAGACGGGAGGTAGAGACTGGCTTTAGTTTCTTCAACCCAACATGACTGGGCCAACGAAAGCTGTGGTAGAGGAGGACGAGGAGGGATGCCATGGTTTACAAGCATACTGATCCCAGATGCACAGCCCAGGCTCAGCCCAAGCCAACACACAGATGCACAGAAAGAAAAGCACTATCCACTGCCATTTTTCACTTTTTTTCTCTTCCCCACCCCTTATTTACATTTTAAAATAGACATTCCTTCTGGTTTTTCCTTATCAAATTAATGTTAAATAAATAAATAAAATGAACAAACAAAAAAAAAAAATTATACTGTAGTGTTTGTGTTATAGCTAATCACAAAATACACCCACCAGAAGCCAAATGCATCTGCAACATGGCTTTCTTTATACGGTTGACATATTCTTGGCGGAGTTAGTTGACTTCCTTTTGAGGTGGAATATGGCCAACATTTTGTTTTGGCTTGAAGGTTGCACAGAAGAGAGAGTTCAGTGCATGTATAATGTTATGCAATCAAATAATACAAATGTGGTGAGGTATCGAAGTGAGGCATTGCATAATGACGTTGGATTACGTCCCGTTTATCATTCATCACTTAAAAAAAAAAAAAAGATGCTTTATTAACTTTCATTAACTGAATGAAGGTGAAATATAAGAACAAAGAAATTAATGAATATTGTCAAAATGAAACTTACATTAAACAAAATGTGCGGGCATGCTGCATTAACAAAAGTCACTTGTTAAATTGAAATGGTTACCTGGCTGAAATGGCTAACATAAATTCACCACACAAAAAAATCACAATGAAACTTTAATGAAAATGTGTGTGTGTGTGTGTGTATGTGAGAGACTTTTATTAGCCAGGGAAGTCCTGTAGAGGGAGACAGGGGGATACTGGGTAGTTCTCAGGGCATGGGTCACTGGCTGCTCTGCAGACTGGAATTAACGCACAACAAGAAAAAAACAATAAAGTCAACCTAATGCAAATGTTCATATCACTAAATCTGCAAGGGGGCCAATGACGCGGCGGTTCCCAGGCAAGTGCAGCCAAGCACACCAATCAGAGGGCCTGAGTGACCATTAACCTGAAACAATCAGCTTCTTAACATGTCAATATTTTGACGTCCGCATGAAGAGCACACCGTAATCAGGTCACACTCTGCAAACCCAAATTTAACATGCATGTGTGAACTATAAAATTCACATGCTGGCTGGACATTAAAAATATAAATATGCCATGCTTTCAAACAAATAGGCAGTGGATATTTCTATGGGCTCTAGGCAGGGATGGGCAAAAAATTACAATGACTAAATACCCTAAAGATCAATGTATCAAAATAAACTATAAAATACTTGAAATGTTTTTAATTCAAATACATGTATTTTGTATTTCAAAATACAGAAATACATTAGCAAGTAGCTGGCCCAAACAGCAACAACATTCTCAGTAAAGGTTACAGAAACTTTTTACTTGCTATGACTGTGATATGTTGTTCTTTATCTACCTTAGTTGAATTCACTGACTGTAAGTCACTCTGGATAAGAGTGTCTGCTAAATGACCAAAATGAACTGCAAAGCACACTGGTTATTATTATTGGCCTTGTTTCGAGGTCATGTCTAGATGGGATACAGCTTAACCTAATTCTCCTAACCTGCTACGCTAATTATCTTAACCTGCTGCGTAAGTTCTCCGAAACCTATTACGAAAAGTCTATTTTGACAAAAGCTGTATCCCTTCTAGACAAAACCTTGTTTCGGGGCGGAGATCATTAGAATAATACTCAGCATGCTCCATTTTTGTAAACACGTTTATATTTAGTTCATTTAGCAGTGCCATCAGACTTCTGATACCAATGCAGGGTGAAAGTGGGAAACAAATGGTGAACCACTATTAAAAAAAAAAATGGTATAGAAAAGTATTTTGGTAGTTCAGCTCAGTGTAATCCAAATGACAAAATACTCAAAAGTAATTCAGATACATATAACAGAAACACTGCCCATCTCATTGTAGATGTGTTGAAGTTCATTTTCAACATTAAAAGGGAAAAAAAATCAATACAACCAAATTAATCCATACAACCAAATTAACATTTTCAAAAAATTCTGAGCAGGTCATTGAAACAAAGAACAGTCATTATCAGTCTCATCAGGTCCTTTGTTTACAAAGCCAGGCTCCTGGTGTAGTGATCTGGGTGTAGCTGGTGCAGAGTCGTCAGGCGCAGGACAGCAGAGATGAGTAACACAAGTAACTTTACTCAAATATTCCAATAACATGTCGTAATACCGAGCCCACAATAACGGACCGAACATACATAAAACAATCACGCACAAAAACCATGGGGAAAACAGAGGGTTAAATAATGAACATGTAATTGGGGAATTGAAACCAGGTGTGTAAAACAAAGACAAAACAAATGGAAAATGAAAAGTGGATCGGCGATGGCTAGAAGGCCGGTGACGTCGACCGCCGAACGTCGCCCGAACAAGGAGATGGACCGACTTCGGCGGAAGTTGTGACACCTGTACACTAATCCTTCACATATCTCTCTCCTCTCTCTCTCTGCCCAGTCAGGCCTCACACACCGATTGGTGCATGTTTTTGTATAAAACTGATTATTATTTCCTGTGGTACAGTATGTTTCTTTTTTCTTAAATGAAGCGATTTACGAAATCACTGCTCCTCTCCTCAGTTAGCAGCTTAGGTCTGTTTGTGCTTCCTAAATCCCCAGATAGAGAGACATCCATCAATGTGTGTGGAGGCCCGGCTATCTCTCCAGCTGTTTTAAGCACACACATCACTCAAAGTACTGGATACTCCAAGTAAACCAGTTAATCTATGGCCAACTCACAAACCCTCCAACTGTACCTCCTACCACAACACAACCCCTCAGACTGTATCCCCTACTGCAGGGTTACCAAAACTCTGTTTTTTTCCCTAGCACTACACAGTTGATTCAAATAACCAACTCATCATCATCAAGCTTAGATTACTTGAATCAGCTGTGTAGTGCTAGGGCAAAAACCAAAACGTGCACCCAGGGGGGGCCCCAGGACCTGCCATACAGTGATGGGGAGTAGTAAACAACATATAGTTCAACTAGACATTTAATTACATTTTGATGAGCTTTGTGGTAGTTGAACTAAATGCATATCTTTGTAGTGTTTTCAGTAGTTAATCATTTTTTTTGCCATGTATTGTGCTAGCTAACTACAGGAACTACACACTACTTTTTGACTAAAATAAAATATGGGTAAAGAACGCATGAATTTCCTTTCTTTTTCTGCATCCTACCTGCCCAATTATCACTTCAAACATTCTGTCAACATCTGACTCTAGAGTGATCTGTTCTTGCAATTTAAGATTTAGATAAGATACTTTTTCACGAAGTATACTGAATACAAATATAAACGCAACATGCAACAATTTCAAATACTTCACTGAGTTACAGTTTATATAAGGAAATGAGTCAATTGAAATAAATAAATTAGGCCCTAATCTATGGATTTCACATGACTGGGAATAGAGATATGCATCTGTTGCTCACAGATACCTTAAAAAAGGTAGGGGCGTGGATAAGAAAGTCAGTATCTGGTGTGACCACCATTGGCCCCATGCAGTGTGACACATCTCCTTTGCATAGAGTTGATCAGGCTGTTGATTGTGGCCTGTGGAATGTTGTCCCACTCCTCTTCAATGGTTGTGCGAAATTTCTGGATATTGGTGGGAACTGCAACATGCTGTAGTCCACGTCGATCCAGAGCATTCCAAACATGCTCAATGGGTGACATGTCTGGTGAGAATGCAACCCATGGAAGAACTGGGACATTTTCAGCTTCCAGGAATTGTGTACAGATCCTTGCAACATGGGGCCATGCATTTTCATGCTGAAACATGAGGTGATGGAGGCGGATGAATGGCACGACAATGGGCCTTAAGATCTCATCACGGTACCTCTGTGCATTCAAATTGCCATTAATACAATGCAATTGTGTTTGTTGTCCGGAGCTTATGCCTGCCCATACCAAAACCCCACCGCCACCATGGGGCACTCTGTTCACAACATTGACATCAGCAAACCGCTCGCCCACATGACACCATACACATGGTCTTCACACGACACCATACACATGGTCTGCGGTTGTGAGGCCGGTTGGACGTACTGCCAAATTCTCTAAAACAATGTTGGAGGGGGCTTATGGTAGATAAATTAACTTTCAATTCTCTGGCAACAGCTCTGGTGGACATTCCTGCAGTCAGCATGCCAATTGTGCACTCCCTCAAAACTTGAGACATCTGTAGCATTGTGTTATGTGAAAAAACTGCACATTTTAGAGTGGCCTTTAATTGTCCCCAGCACCTGTGTAATGATCATGCTGTTTAAAACTTCTTATGGCTTGAGGGCGCTATTTTCACGTCTGGATGAAAAGTGTGCCCAAAGTATACTGCCTGCTACTCAGGCCCAGAAGCTAGAATATGCATATAATTGGTAGATTTGGATAGAAAACACTCTAAGGTTTCTAAAACTGTTTGAATGATGTCTGTGAGTATAACAGAACTTATTTGGCAGGCGAAACCCCGAGGACAAACCATCCAGGATTTTTTTTTAGGTCACTCTCTTTTCAATGGGTTTTCATTGAGAATCCATAATTCTAAGGCAGTTGCTTGCCGTTCCTATCGCTTCCACTGGATGTCAACAGTCTTTAGAAATTGGTTGATGTTTTTCCTTTGTGTAATGAAGAAGTAGCCCTGTTCAGAATGAGGCTCGAGGGAAGTGTACTGTTTGATAGAGGCGCGTGACCTGAAAAGCACGCTACACTTTGTTTTCCTCCGGTATTGAACACAGTTTATCCCATCTTAAATTTTATCGATTATTTACGTTAAAAAATACCTAAAGTTGTATTAGGAAAGTTGTTTGAAATGTTTGGACAAAGATTACAGATAACTTGAGATATTTTGTAGTCATGTTGCGCGAGTTGAAACCGGTGTTTTTCTCGATCAAACGCGCCAAATAAATTGACATTTTGGATATATAACAACGGAATTAATCGAAGAAAAGCACCATTTGTGATGTTTATGGGACATATTGGAGTGCCAACAGAAGAAGCTCGTCAAAGGTAAGGCATGAATTATATCGTTATTTCTGAGTTTTGTGTCGCGCCTGGCGGGATGAAAAATGATTGTCTGTGTTGTTTGATGGGGTGCTGTCCTCACATAATAGCATTGTTTGCTTTCGCCGTAAAGCCTTTTTGAAATCTGACACTGTGGCTAGATTAACAAGAAGTTCAGCTTTAATTTGGTGTATTGCACTTGTATTAAAGTTCAATATTTTTTATATATTTTTTTTTAATTTGGCGCTCTGCCATTTCACTGGATGTTGTCAAATCGATCCCGTTAATGGGATTTGAGCCACAGGAAGTTAATATGCTTCTTGATATGCCACACCTGTCAGGTGGATGGATTATCTTTGCAAAGGAAAAATGCTTACTAACTTGGACCTAAACAAATTTGTGCCCAAAAATGTTGAAATAATATTTCTGTGGGTATGGAACATTTCAGGGATCTTTTATTTCAGCTCATGAAACATGGTACCAACACTTTACATGTTAAGTTCATATTTTTGTTGAGTGTAGTTTGGATGAAGTTAACTAAAGTTACTTTGAAAAAGTAGTTAAGTAAACTATATGTTTAAGGGTAGCTTTATTGTAGTTTAACTTCTTCCAGTGTGAAGTAATTGGTAGCTTGGTAAACAATATTTTCATAGTAGCTTCCCCAACACAGATCCCCTACCACAAAACAATCCGACTGTATCCTCTACTCACAACACAACCCCTCAGACTATATCCCCTAACACAACCCCGTCGACTGCATTTCCTGACGACTAATCCTGAATTTAATTTAGTTGCTTGATCAAATACCTCCATGCATCAATCTGAACCTGCTAATCCTATAGGTTTTGTGTGCTGACATCAAAATAAAGTGATTCATGTTTCGTGTAGGCTGGCACTGGACCAACCCATAGTTTTCAGGGAGCAATCAGAACGGTTTGAACGTGTTCACATTCAAGAAGTTGTCGGGGAGGAAGCAAATCCAGACTCATCGTGGAGAAGAAATGTTAGTGGGCGAGACGCTTGGCCGAAGCGATGTGGATGGGTAGCCAGGCAACAGACTGTATCCCCTACCACAACACAAACCCTCAGAGACTCTCCCATCTACACATAGATGGGCAGAACAGAAGATATAGCCTAGATGTGGTCAAATCCTTTTCGTTATGTCTTAATTCTTAAGACTTATATTCTCTAAAAGCTAAAATAAATTAACTGGTGTTTTTGTAAGGACGTATATTATGTAATTACCCATAAAAACAATTATAAGATAGAGAAGAGAGTTTTTTTTTTCCTGGTGTAGGGATATTACCAGAATAAACCAACTGCAATATCTCAATCCAAATAAATACCTACATATCTTTGGGTAGGTTAGGTTTTCATGTGATAAGTAAACTACACCTTTTTAACGGCGTACACACGTCTCTGCTGTCATAAAGTACCTGTTGGGTGTTAAGCGCGGCACTGTTATTCATATTCCCTGCATGGGTCTTAAATCTCCCTTCACACCCACGGCCCTTAGCGAAAGTCAACTTGCACCTTGTAGCCAGCTCACTGGAAGATTTGATTACACCTTTACTTTCCCGGGTCAGAGGTTAAGTACAGGGAAGGAAATGTCCTCCGGCGTCTCGCTAAGTGACCACTAACTGGAGCGCCGACGTCCCTAAAAGGGAACCCTGGTCTCACCCGCCAAATAAAATCAAGGAAAACACCTTTTTTCATCTGAGACCCCTCTCACATGTCCAAGGGTGATTTATCCCTAAATATGAGAGAATGACCAAAAGAGAAATGAGGAGAGGAGGAGGAAGAGGATGGAGGGGAAGGAAGGAAGGAAGAAAGAGTCAAATTGAAGCATTCTGCCTCTTTGAAGAGGTTTTGGCCTGAAGGTAGCGTGGCCCTTTCAGCCTGGGCTTTAGCTGCAACACTACAAAGGCCTGGCCATATAAAACTGTCCTACTCATTAAGCCACTTCCTTGTGTAAGCATAGGTGACAATTCTATACTCCGAGCACTTCAACAATCACAGGGACGCAAACTGTTTTACTTACCTTTGTTTTATATCCGGGGAACAGACACATTAAATAAAAAGGTAGCTAGCTAGAAGCCTCCTCGCAGGGACATCGTTGGGCGTGTAATGTTTTATCTATAGTGCCTTCAAAAAGTATTCATACCCCTTGACCTTTTCCACATATTGTTGCGTTACAAAGTGGGATTAAAATGGATTGAATTGTATTTTTCTTGTCAACAATCTACACAAAATACCCCCATAATGAAAAAGCAAAAACAGGTTTGTAGAATTTTTAAAAAATGTATTAGAAACAAAAGAAATTAAATATCACAATTGCATAACTATTCAGACCCTTTACTCAGTACATTGATGAAGCACCTTTGGCAGTGATTACAGCCTCGAATCTTCCAGGGTATGACGCACAAGCTTGGCACAACAGTATTTGGGGAGTTTCTCCCATTCTCCTCTGCAGATCCTCTCAAGCTCTCAGGTTGGATGGGGAGCATCGCTGCAAAGCTATTTTCAGGTGTCTGCAGAGATGTTCAAGTCTGGGCTCTGGCTGGGTCACTCAAGAACATTCAGAGACTTGTCCCGAAGCCACTCCTGCGTTGCCTTGGCTGTGTGCTTAGGGTTGTTGTCCTGTTGGAAGGTGAACCTTCGCCCCAGTCTGAGGTCCTGAACCCTCTGAAGCAGGTTTTCATCAAGGATCTCTCCGTACTTTGCTCCGTTCATGTGTGTTTACATTCCTGTTAAAAGCTTATTTCTCTGCCGCTGAAAAACTTCCTCACAGCATGATGCTGCCACCACCATGCTTCACCGAAGGCATGGTGCCAGGTTTCATCAGATCAGAGAATCTTGTTTCTCATGGTCTGAGAGTCTTTAGATGCCTTTTGGAAAACTCCAAGTGGGCTGTCATGTGCCTTTTACTGAGGAGTGGATTCCGTCTGGCCACTACCATAAAGGCCTGATTGGTGGAGTGCTGCAGAGATGGTTGTCCTTCTGGAAGTTTCTCCCATCTCAACAAAGGAACTCTGGAGCTCTGTCAGAGTGACCATCGCATTCTTGGTCACCTCCCCGACCAAGGCCCTTCTCCCCTGATTTCTCAGTTTGGCCGGGTGGCCAGCTCTAGGAAGAGTCTTGGTGGTTCAAACTTCTTCCATTTAAGAATGATGGAAGCCCCTGTGTTCTTGGAGACCTTCAATGCTGTAGACATTTTTTGGTACCCTTCCCCAGATCTGTGCCTCGACACAGTCCTGCCTCGAAGCTCTACGGACAATTCCTTTGACCTCAGGGCTTGGTTTTTGCTCTGACATGCATGTCAACTGTGGGACCTTCTATAGACAATTGTGTGCCTTCCCAAATCATGTCCAATCAATTGAATTTACCACAGGTGGACTCCAACGAAGTTTTAGAAACATCTCAAGGATAATAAATGGAAACAGGATGCACCGGAGCTTAATTTAATTTCGAGTCTCGTAGCAAAGGATCTGAATACTTATGTAAAAAAGGTATTTCTGTTTTAAATGTTTAATACATTAGCAAAACTTTGTAAAACCCTGTTTTGTTTGTCATTATGGGGTATTGTGTGTAGATTGTTGAGGAAATGTAACGTAATAAATAACGTAACAAAATGTGGGAAGAAAATCAAGGGGTCTGAATAATTCTGAATGCACTGTATATATACAGTTGAAGTCGGAAGTTCACATACACCTTAGCCAAATACATTTAAACTCAGTTTTTCACAATATCTGACATTTAATCCTTGTAAAACTTCCCTGTCTTAGGTCAGGTAGGATGACCACTATATTTTAAGAATTTGAAATGTCAGAATAATAGGAGAAAGAATGATTTATTTCAGGTTTTATTTCTTTCATCACATTCCCAGTGGGTCAGAAGTTTACATGCACTCAATTAGTATTTGGTTGCATTGCCTTTAAATTGTTTAACTTGGGTCAAACGTTCCGAGTAGCCTTCCACAAGCTTCCCACAATAAATTGGGTGAATTTTGGCCCATTCCTCCTGACAGAGCTGGTGTAACTGAGTCAGGTTTGTAGGCCTCCTTGCTTGCACACGCTTTTTCAGTTCTGCCCACAACTTTTATATAGGATTGAGGTTAGGGCTTTGTGATGGCCTCTCCAGTACCTTGACTTTGTGGTCCTTAAGCTATTCTGCCACAACTTTGGAATGCTTGGGGTCATTGCGCATTTGGAAGACCCATTTGTGACCAAGCTTTAACTCCCTGACTGATGTATTGAGATGTTGCTTCAATATATCCACATAATTTTCGTTCCTCATGAAGCCATCTATTTTGTGAAGTGCACCAGTCCCTCCTGCAGCAAAGCACCCCCACAACATGATGCTGCCATACCCGTGCTTCACGGTTGGAATGGAGTTCTTCGGCTTGCAAGCGTCACCCTTTTTCCTCCAAACATAACGATGGTCATTATGGCCAAACAGTTCTATTTTTGTTTCATCAGACCAGAGAACATTTCTCCAAAAAGTACGATCTTTGTCCCCATGTACAGTTGCAAACTGTAGTCTGGCTGTTTTTATGCCGGTTTTGGAGCAGTGGCTTCTTCCTTGCTGAGCGGCCTTTCAGGTTATGTCAATATAGGACTTGTTTTACTGTGGATATAGATACTTTTGTACTTGCTTTCTCCAGCATCTTCACAAGGTCCTTTGCTGTTGTTCTGGGATTGATTTGCACTTTTCGCACCAAAGTACATTCATCTCTAGGAGACAGAACGTGTCTCCTTCCTGACGGCTGCGTGGTCCCATGGTGTTTATACTTGCGTACTATTGTTTGTACAGATGAACGTGGTACCTTCAGACGTTTGGAAATTGCTCCCAAGGATGAACCAGATTTGTGGAGGTCTACAATTTTTTTTCTGAGGTCTTGGCTGATTTCTTTTGATTTTCCCATGATGTCAAGCAAAGAGGCACTGAGTTTGAAGGTAGGCCTTGAAATACATCTACAGGTACACCTCCAATTGACTCAAATGATGTCAATTAGCCTATCAGAAGCTTCTAAAGCCATGACATCATTTTCTGGAATTTTCCAAGCTGTATGAAGGCACAGTCAACTCAGTGTATTTAAACTTCTGACCCACTGGAATTGTGATACAGTGAATTATAAGTGAAATAATCTGACTGTAAACAACTGTTGGAAAAATGACTTGTGTCATACACAAAGTAGATGTCCTAACCGACTTGCCAAAACTATAGTTTGTTAACAAGAAATTTGTTGAGTGGTTGAAAAACAAGTTATTTTATTTATATTTATTTTTGTATTTTTCACCCCTTTTTTCTCCCCAACTTCGTGGTATCCAATTGGTAGTAGTTACTGTCTTGTCTCGTCGCTGCAACTCCCGTACGGACTCGGGAGAGGCGAAGGTCGAGAGCCATGCGTCCTCCGAAACACAACCAAACCAAGCCACACTGCTTCTTGACACAATGCCCATTCAACCCGGAAGCCAGCCGCACCAATGTGTCGGAGGAAACACCGTTCACCTGGTGACCTGGTCAGCGTGCACAGCGCCCGGCCCGCCACAGGAGTCGCTAGAGCGCGATGAGACACATATCCCTGCCGGCCAAACCCTCCCTAACCCGGACGACGCTGGGCCAATTGTGCGCCACCCCATGGGCCTCCTGGTCGCGGCCGGCTGCGACAGAGGAAAAACAAGTTTTAATGACTCCAACCTAAGTGCATGTAAACTTCCGACTTCAACTGTAGATAGATAGATAGATAGATAGATAGATAGATAGATAGATAGATAGATAGATAGATAGATAGATAGATAGATAGATAGATAGATAGATAGATAGATAGATAGATAGATAGATAGATAGATAGATAGATAGATAGATAGATAGATAGATAGATAGATAGATAGATAGATAGATAGATAAAATAAAACACTAATACACTAAAATATCTTGATTAGATCAGTATTCAAGGCACTGAGTCAATACATGTTAGAATCATCTTTGGCAGTGATGTCTTTCTGGGTAAGTCTCTAAGAGCTTTGCACACCTGGATTGTACAATATTTGCACTTTTTTTTATTCTTCAAGCTCTGTTAAGTTGGTTGTTGATCATTGTTGTAAAGCCATGTCCAAGTCTTGCCATAGGCCACTCAGGAACATTCAATGTCATCTTGGTAAGAAACTGCAGCGCATATTTGGCTGAAAGGTGAATTTGTCTTGCAATGTCTGTTGGAAAGAAGACTAACCCAGGTTTTCCTATAGGATAGTGCCTGTACTTAGCTCTATTCCGTTTATTTTGATCTAAAAAATAACTCCCTAGTTCTTGCCGATGACAAGTATAACATGATGTAGCCACCACCATGATTGAAAATATGAAGAGTGGTACTCAGTGATGTGTTTGTTGTGTTGGATTTTCCCAAACCTAACACCTTGTATTCAGGATAAAGTTAATTTCTTTGCCACATTTTTTGCAGTTTTACTTTAGTGCCTTAATGAAAACAGGATGCATGTTTTGGAATATTTTAATTCTGTGCAGGTTCCCGTCTTTTCACTCTGTCAATTAGGTTATTATTGTGGAGTAACTACAATCTTGTTGATCCATTCTCAGTTTAATGGCTCTGATAGGAGAAAACTATGTAACTGTTTTGAAGTCACCATTGTCCTCATGGTGAAATCCCTGAGTGGTTTTCTTCCTCTCCAGCAATTCAGTTAGGAAGGACACCTGTATCTTCGTAGCGACTGGGTGTATTGATACACCATCCAAAGTGCAATTAATAACTTTACCATGCTCAAAGGGATATTCAATGTCTGCTATTTAGTTTTTTTACCCGTCTACCAATAGGTGTCCTTTCTTTGCGAGGCATTGGAAAACCTCCCGGGTCTTTGTGGTTGAATCTGTGTCTGAAATTCACTGTTCGACTGACGGACCTTGCAGATAATTATGTGTGTGGGCCAATACAAAATCATGTTAAACACTATTATTGCACTCAGAGTGAGTCTTTGCAACTTATTATGTGACTTTTTAAGTAAATGTTTACTTTGAATACTTATTGAGGCATTTCAGCTTTTCATTTTTAGTTCAGTTGTTTAAATTTAGAGAAATATAATTTCACTTTGACATTATGGGGTATTGTGTGTAGGACAACGACAAAACAAATCTCAATTCATACAATTTTTAATGCAGGCTGTAACAAGTCAAGAGGTGTGAATACTTTGTGAAGGCAATGTATCTGTCTCATTTGATCACTACATACTGTAGATTTAAAATGATTATTCAATATGATCACAACTTGGATTGCTTATCTAAGAATTCCCAACTTCTTTCCATTTCTGCATTTCTCAATTAAAGCAAACATGGGCGATTTTTTTTTTCTTCTTCATCCTACTTTGTATTACTAATATGTAAAAAAAAAAAAAAAGATGAAAAAAATAATGAAAAAAGAAAACGGAAAAACAAAGGTTAAAAAGAAATAAACTTGGAACCAAGTCTGCCATCTCTGTCATTGATGCAAACATTCCATTTGTACATATTTCACATATCTAAACCATGAGATATCTAAAATATGCACGTCTTTGTAATCATGATTTAAAAAACTTTCACAAACCTTTCTCGCCACACAGTGGGTCTATTTACCAGCCAAAAAAGCAGGCAGCAAAAACAAACTGAAGTCTTTAAAACACACTCACAGATTTTTTTTTCTTCTTCTTTCTATACATTTCTTATTATGAATGAAGCAAGCCATGCAAACTGTTCAGAATGCATAATGAATTGTATACATCATATGTCAAATGAATTAGCATGTGGGACTCAGAGAGGGGGACAGGGGAGTCTCTGCTAATTGGCAGCGAGGCTTCATGCATAATTATGGGCAAAGCGGCTTCCTTCGCCGTGCTTCTGCGCCTGTAGCCGAATAACGAGGAGAAAGACAAAAAAGAAAAAGGAAAACAAAGGGCATGGTGGTGGCTGGCCGGGATGGGCGGGTGTGTGTGGGGGGGTGGGGGGGGCGGAGGTGGGGGGCAGCTCATCTCGACAGCAGCTCATCAAGAACAAGATAAACCCTGCGGCTGCCAGTCAATATCCACACAACACACACTACCTCACGACACTTAGGCAATTACTGCATTTAGTTTAGCATATGAGAAATTCGGGTTTTTTTTCTCGATAATCTTTTTTCCATTATTGTTTTTGGACTGTGCAAGTTCCCATTACTTCTGTGGTTTGTTCAACTATATTGTTTTAATAATGAAATGTTTGTTATTTAAATTGTTAATATAAAATATAAACGTTTCTAAGGCCCTATTAAATACATTTTTACTAAAAACGTCTTTCTGTGCATTAATAATAAAAGATGACATCATATTTGAGATAAATCCAGGCTGTGCTAAACGATATCTCGAGAGGGAGTTGAAATGACAATTTACAATTAAAATAATTCTTCATAGTTGTCATTGTAAATGATAGGTTGTTCCTAATTGACTCTGGGTTAAATAAATTAACTGAATTAATAACATTATAGGGATCCAAACTAATATGGAATTCAGGAGTTTAGAATGTTTCTGTAACTGGCATGAAGAAATTGAAGAGGGTAACACTGATTCATACTGCTTCCAAAGAGAACCCCACTCTCTCTACAATCAATTAAGAAATATAATCTGCATATGACTGACGTGAGGATATTACAAACGGTTTGTATTGATGAATAATTAACATGTCAATAATATAGATGTCTTTCCTCATGAAAAAGGTAATTGTGACAAAATCATTTTCATAAATAAAAAAACATGAATGACTAACTGATTGATGCAATCGGTCAATAGATAAAGCAGGGGTATTCAACTCTTACCCTATGAGGTCCGGAGCCTGCTGATTTTCTGTTCTACCTGATAATTAACTGCACACACCTGGTGTCCCAGGTCTAAATCAGTCACAGATTAGAGGGGAACAATGAAAAAACGCAGTGGAACTGGCTTTGAGGTCCAGAGTTGAGTTTGAGGGTGCTAAAGAATAAGCTTCCTTACCTAAATGTACTATTTTTAAGTCGCTCGAGATCAAAGTCTACTAAATATGCGTATGTGCGAGCGTGTCCTACCTGAGCAGACAGATGCAGACACGGCAGCCGGAAGTGAGTCTGCAGAAGCCAAACCTCTGCTTGCTCTCGATGTCCGTCAGCACAAAGGTAAAGTTCTGGCCCACCTGACTCTGGGAAACCCTGGGAACAGTCACCACACAAACGCACACACACGTACGGTAGAGAGAGAACACACCATTAACACACGACCAATTACCTCAAGAAATACAGTATTACCACACAGTCACCTATGGAACAGAAATAACAAATCATTACTTCACAAGCACACATGGGACATTTATCAAGAGTTTCAGTCCAGGGAATCATGACAATCAGATCAGTGAAAGTAATGTAATGGTTTCAGTTAAATAGAAAATGAGAAACTCCTTATTACCACATTATCACAGCAGAGGACGGCAATGACAAACATATAATAACATTACAAAGATACAGTATTTTAAAAAAAATGGGAAAAGTAACTAAGTCGAAGTCTCTCATCCTCACCTCTAAACTTTTCGCTATGATTCTGGCTACAGTCCCTGACTGTTGAGTGTGTGTGAGTTGGCTATGTGTATTTCTTATGAAGTTTCATCACTAGATGGCAGCAGTAAAGCTTGTGTGGAGAACAGCACAGCTCAGGATATCCCAACCCCCACCCCCTAACTATACCATGGCACTTTTCCAATGTCATTTTCCAGGCTACAAAATAAGAGCAGACTCCTCTACAGAGGGCTGCTTTTCAAATCAGACTGGTACCAAACTTAGAGATATAGTTATTCAATCAAAGATAAAACACATGATACAAGCGGGACATACACATATATGCAGACAGACACAAATGCATACAAAAGCACACACGGGTACACACACACACACACACACACACACACACACACACACACACACACACACACACACACACACACACACAATAGCACACCCACACCGTGGTGGGAGTGAGATCAAATGGCTTGGCATGGGTTGGGCAGGGAGCAGGGAGCAGACTGGCTTGGTGTTTAGGAGACTAAGAGAGGCTTTTGGCTTCAACTACACCACCAGCTGTTAACAACAGACTCCACACGCCATCGCTCCACAGCATACACACACAGCTCTCCTGTTACTAAAACATATTAGTGCGTGTGCGTCCCTGTTTTGGTCGGGTAGAGCACAGGACTATTAACAGGGGAGCAGGGGGAAGGAATCTTATTCCTACCTCTCCACATCGAAGGGGAAGCAGAACTTGGGTACCGTCTGGAGAAACTCCTGAGAACCAGAATAACACAACCACTGATTAGACAACACTAACATAAACAACACAAACAACAAACCAATGACGAAAACAACAGTCACACTTCAGTAACAAGCCAGTGTAGATGTTTTATATAATGCTCGTATAATGCTACTTATACATGTTTAAAAACGATGGAATACTCAATGCATTAATAGTAAGAACACTACTTCTATAACATGTCTTATTCAAAAATGCATGTGTTTGTGTGTTCATACACAACCCTGTAAGTTTAGCCTAATCAAATATATTTCATCAATAAAATTACTTGTTGAACAAAGACTAATTCAAAGTCTGACAGTGGTCTCATTAAAATCATCTCATTAAATAATTCAATTAGGCTAAATAACCTAAATACAACAGAAACAACTTAATCCCCAGAGCTGATAAGTGTTTCAGTTGAGAGAATCAGGGAAAATGTTTTCCTTTCTATAGGTCCAGACCCATAGCTTAAATAATTAGCTACGATTACTTACAGTGCATCGATTATCAGGGGTGATGGCGGTGAAAGAGGGAGGGAGGCCGGGAGGGATGGAAGGAGTTAGGGAGGGAGGCAGGGATAGAGGGATGGAGGAGAGAAGAGAGAAGAGAGAAAGACCTATAGGTGGTGGCAGATTGCTGTGACAATAGGCTAAGCAGCTCTGGGGGTACGGAACGGGCAGTGGGGAGGAGGGGGGTGTAGAGCCTTTATCTCCCAACACCTCCCCTGTGGGGGGGGGGGGGTTAGTAATTGGGGGACTGGAGCAGAGCAGAGCAGAGCAGAGCACCATATGGGTTAGCTGAGCCAGCCACCACTTCTGTCTGTCTGTCTGACTGAGGTTGGTCCTGGGTCTGTGTGTCTGTGTGTCTGTCTGGCACAGCAGCCTAGCCATGGGGAACAACCACTGATCCCCCCCGATCACTAGACAAAGCTGCCTGCCACCATAACCACAGGCAACAAGGAACAGAGATATGAGGGTGGGGGTAGTGTGTGTGTGTGTGTGTGTGTGTGTGTGTGTGTGTGTGTGTGTGTGTGTGTGTGTGTGTGTGTGTGTGTGTGTGTGTCTTGCGTATCAGTGTGTAGGAAGGCTGTGTGGCTATAAAACTGTCACACACGTCTGAGCCGCCACCGCCGTATGGACTCACTACTATTATTAACCGCCATGTAGGAACACCAATATGTTTCGGAGAGCCTAGCTTAGTGTTGTACATATGGCACACAGACACACACATACTCTATCTCTCTTCAAATAAAAACGTATGGGTTGCCGAATTCCGTAACGGCCATAGCCCCGCCCACATGTGTTGACAGGAAAAGTGACAGTCCCTGAGCCATGGAGACCGACAAGATCACAGATACAACAAAAGTGTGTGTGTGTGTGTGTGTGTTGTAGGCATATATACAGAAAAACAGATGGCCATCTCTCTCAATGTACACAACATTCCAACACCAACCCTCTTCCCTTCCGGAAGGCACACAAATGACAAGAATCTCTCTCTCCCTTCCTTCTCCAACAAGCATCTCTCTCGCTCTCTGTCTCCCTCTCTTTCCTCTCCAACACCCCCGCCTTCCTCCTCCATTCCTCCAGGTGATGTGTGGGACCTCCAGTATACCAGGGGGATCCAAGACTGGGGGGGAACCAATGTTGCCACTGTTGTTGTTGTTATTCTGTTGTACACTATTTCCTCTCCCCTCCTCCCCCTGCTAACCGTTTTCCCAAGACAAAAGAATATAAAGCAGCTAATACATTTGTAGCTCTGAAGGCATGTGCGTTAGTGTGTGTGTGTGTGTGTGTGTGTGTGTGTGTGTAGAGGCTGCATTATTTATCAGAGGTAGAGACAGGGGTATCACTCAGTGAGACAGCACACTCTGCTCCCCTAGCGGAGGTCTGGCATCACAGCTAACTACAGCACAGTACAGGGCCTGCCTCTGTTTCTGCCTATGCATAGCCTTCACATCCCTTCCCAACATAGCTACAGCAGGCAGGACTTCCCTTCCACACTGGCCTGTCTCTGCCTCAGCCTGTTCTTCCCCATGGTGTTAACATGGAGCCCACTTTGTTCTGTTGTCTATGGAACACCAATGGACGGGTCGCCAACAGCTCTCTGAGGGCAGATCCTTCTAAACAGGCTGGGGCTGATAGCCCCATAAACCCAGCTCAATGTTGGGAGAGGGAACCCACTGTGTACTGTGAAGTGGACCACTGTTTATAACATTTAGCATTTTAGTAATTTAGCAGACGCCAGGTGGGCTCTTATCTAGAGTGACTACCAATTAGTGCATTCATCTTAAGATAGTTATGTGGGTCAACAACACATCACAATCGTGTCAAGTACAGGGCTGTATTGGAGCGGATCGCGAGCTTCGGGTTCCTCTGTGTCCACGTCACTAAGGAACTATCATGGTCCAAACACAACAACACAGTCGTAAAAAGGACATGACAACGCCTCTTCCCCTCAGTAGTCACAGAATATGTTCCGGGATTCATCCGATGGCATTGAGGAGTATACCACATCATCCCCACAATGATCGTACGTATATATCCCAACAAGAAGCCATGGATGACAGGCAACATCCACACTGAGCTAAAGGCTAGAGCGGTCGCTTTCAAGGAGCGAGACACTAATCCAGACGCTTATAAGAAATCATGCTGTGCCCTGGGATGAACGATCAAACAGGCAAAGCGTAAATACAGGACTATGATTGAATCCTACTACACTGACGCTCATTGGATGTGTCAGGGCTTGCAAACTACTACGGATTACAAAGGGAAGCCCAGCCACGAGCTGCCCAGTAACACGAGTCTACCAGACAAGCTACATTTCTTCAATGTGCGTTTCAAGGTAAGCAATACTGAAGCATGCATGAGAGCACCAGATGTTCCGGACGACTGTGTTATCATGCTCACCGTAGCCAATGTAAGTAAGACCTTTAAACAGGTCAACATTCACAAGGCCAGATTAACAGGACGTTTACTCAGAGCATAAGCTGACAAGTGTCTTCACTGACATTTTCAACCTGTCCCTGACCGAGTCTGTAATACATACATGTTTCAAGCAGACCACCATAGTCCCTGTGCCCAAGAGCGCCAAGTTAACCTGCTTAAATGACTACCGACTTGTAGCACTCACGTCTGTAGCCATTAAGTGCTTGACTACAGCTCAGCGTTCAACACCATAGTGCCCTCAAAGCTCATCACTAAGCTCAGGACCCTAGGACTAAACACATTCACATCGACGTAGGCAAGCACCAGGGTCTTGAAGATGATGCAAGCTTTGACTGGAAGCCAGTGGAGTGTGCGGAGGAGCGGAGTGACATGGGAAAACTTAGAAAGTTTGAACACCAGGTGGGCTGCGGCATTCTGAATAAATTGCAGGGGTTTGATGGCACAAGCAGGGAGCACAGCCAACAGAGGGTTGCAGTAGACTAGACGGGAGATGACAAGTGTCTGGATAAGGACCTGAGCCACTTCCTGTGTGAGGAATAGTCGTACTCTACGGATGTTGTAGAGCATGAACCTGCAGGAGCGAGTTATGTTCGCAGAGAATGACAGGGTGCTGTCCAGGGTCACACCAAGGTTCTTTGTACTCTGGGAAGAGGACACTGTGGAGGTGTCAACCATGATGCAAAGGTCTTAGAGCAGGCAGGCCTTCCCCGGGAGGAAGAGCAGCTCCATTTTGTCATGGTTGAGCTTGAGACAGTGGGCCAACATCCAAGCTGGGATGTCTGCCAGGCACACAGAGATGCATGTCGCCACCTGGGTGTCAGAAGGGGGGAAGGAGAAAAAGTAGTTGAGTGTCATCCGTACAGCAATGATAGGAGAGATCACTTGAGGATATGACAGAGCCGAGTGACTTGGTGTACAGAGAGAAGAGGTGAGGGCCTAGAACTGAGCCCTGGGAGACACCAGTAGTGAGAGTACATGGTACAGACACAGATCATCTCCACGTCACCTGGTAGTATGCAATCCAAGAGTGTGCAGAGCCTCAGACGCCCGGCCCTGAGAGGACGGAGAGGATGGTTCATGGTGTCGAAGGCAGCGGATAGATTTAGGAGGATATGAACAGAGGAGAGAGAGGAGAGCCTCCATGACACAGAGAAGAGCAGTCTCGGTTGAGTGAGCCACCTTGAACCCTGACTGGTTATGGTCAAGAAGATCGTTCTGAGAGCAATGGCGAGACAGTTGGCCAGAGCACGCTCAAGTGTTTTGGAAATAAAAGAAAGAAGGGATAGAGGTATGTCATTTCTGATGAGTTGATGAAGGAAGGGAGGAATGGGAGGAGATCTCCGGTGATAGTCTGGAGAAGGGAAGAGGGGATTGGGTTGAGCGGGCAGGTTGTCAGGTGGCTGGACCTCACTAGTCGCAGGATTTCATCTGAAGAGAGCGGGGAGAAAGAAGTCAAGGCGTAGGGTAGTTCTGTGTGAGTGGGATCAGTGGACTCAATAGGCTGAGTGAATAAGGAGCGGATGTCGTCAAACTTCTTTTGACGACAAAGTGGTTGAAAAAGTTGTCAACAGAGAGGGGGAGGAGTGGAGGATTAAGGAAGGAGGAGAAGGTGGAAAAGAGTGTCCTATGGTTATAGGCAGAAGCTTGAAATTTAGAGTGACAGAAAGTGGCTTTAGCAGCAGATACAGAGGATGGACTGAAAGGATGATAACTAAACTCCCGGAGGACCTTTCCTCAATTTCCGCTCAGCTGCCTGTAGCCAATCTGTAAGCCCGGAATGAGTCACTCAGCCACGAAGCAGGAGGGGAGGGCCGAGCCGGCCGGCCGGAAAGGGGACAGTGCGAGGCATAGGATGTAGAAGGCGAGGAGAGTAGGGTCAAAGAGGCAGAACCAGTAGATAGAAGGGAGAAGGATTTATCAGAAGGAAGAGAGGATAGAATAGAAGAGGAGAGAGTCGCGGGAGAGAGGGTGAAGATTGCAGCGGCGCATAACCATCTGGGTAGGGGCTGAGTGGGTAGGGTTGGAGGTTAGAAGGAGAGAAAGGGAAACAAAGTAGTGATCAGAGACATGGAGGGGGTTTGCAGTGAGATTAGATAGCGAACAGCCTCTAGTGAAGATGAGGTCAAGCGTATTGCCTGTCTTGTGAGTGGGAGGTGACTGGGAAAGGGTGAGGTCAAAATAAGAAAGTGGGGGAAAGAAATGAACTGAAGTCAGGCGTCAGGAAGTTAAAGTCGTGAGCCATCGTCTTGAAATGAGCTTATCAAGGTGTCAAGCTCATTGAAGAATTCTCGAAGGGCACCTGGTGTGCAATAAATGATCATGTTAAGCTTGAGTGGACAGGTGACAGTGATCGCATGGAATTCAATTGAGGAGATAGACAGGTGAGGGGGGGGAAGGGGGGTATCCACTTAAGAGAAATTAGTAGCCTTGTGCCACCACTCTGACAACCACATGCTCTCGAGGACTATGACAGAACACATAGTCAGATGACGAGAGATCAGCTGGAGTAGCAGTGTTCTCTGGGTTAATACATATCTCAGTCAGGGCCAAAAAGTGTAGGGAATGAAAAGCAATATAGGCTGAGATTCACTCAGCCTTATTGACTGCAGACTAGCAATTCCACATGGGTTGTGCACATCGGCTACACTAAATTAGAAGGGTTGCAGCCATAGGATGGGGAGTGTCTGTAAAACCTACAGAGAGAGGAGCAAACTGGGATGGGAAACACACACACATACTTGCCAAAGCTACAAAAGAGCAAAATGAGATCATCGGAAAATAACTAGGTAAGATTCTCAAGTGAGAGCGGTGTGGAGCCTTCCTCTCTTAACTCCCTCAAATAACTTGGCAGAACGTCTTTGTTTCGGCGACAACACCGCTTGACAATACTGCCGCTGAAAAAACAGGGGAGACTAAAGTATTTACACTAATTGCCTAGCAGAGGTGAAAGACTACTCCCCGCACTGACCGCTTGGCAGAAGTGAAGAAAACACCCCCTACAATAAAACACACCCAGAAATTAGCAAGACTGATACACAAATAGGCCTGAAACTAATCTAAGTCCGCAACGACAGTGAAAAGCACTGAGCAATCATACAGTTCAAACAGCAATGATTAAGTAGACTACTAGGTAAAATACAGAACGTAAATTCAAATTCCCCTAGCAAGACGATACCAATATACTTGCTGCTCTTGTAGGAGCTGATGTCCTTCCAAACCATAGATGATGCACTAAGACTATAACAGAACAGAGAGAAGATCTAAAAGCCAGTCCAGAAAGTATAGCAGTTCGTGGGAAGAAATGATGGTACTAACTAGGTACAACCAACTGGTTAAATGCTACCCAGCCAGGGCCTTGGTGTTTCATTTTGGGTGTTAACTTAACAAGCCAATAGTCACTTCTTCGTGCCATGAGAAATAGAGGAAATAAAGGAATGACAAGTGAAGGAGAGAGTGAGCGAGAAAATGAGAGAGAGAGAAAGAGAAAAAAAAATGGGGAAACAGAATGGCGAAAAAGAGAATTGGATAAAGAGGAAGGGAATCGTGAGACAGAATGTACGAAAAGAAAAACAGAAAGCGAGAGTTGTCATCGAGGGAGGGATGGAGAGAGGAGATGAGGAGTGAGGCAGATGCGGCTCAGTTCACCTCCGCTCTCTCTCTCCCCAGGCTGCTCCACTCTGGGGGTTTAGTCTTTAAGCTGTGGCTCTGATTTATATTCCCCCAGCCAGCTAGCTAGCCAGTCAGCCAGCCAGCCATTCTAAAAACAAATCAGCCAGCCAAACAGCCAGCTAGCCAGACAGCCAGCCATTCAACCAACCAACCAACCAACCAACCAACCAACCAACCAACCAGACAGTAAGCCAACCAACCAGCAAGTCATTCAACCAACCAACCAGCCAGCCAGCCATTCAACCAACCAGCCAGCCAACCTATCAGACAGCCATCCAACCAACCAGTAGCGCTGAGCGATTAACCAATTTTAACCAATTAACTGACAGCGGATCAATTACTTGAATTCCATTGAGTTCGGTTTATTTTGAGGTTAACGTGCCACTTGTCTAGAGAAATCAAATCATTCACAAGATAAGTCATCTAGAACTACACTACATAACCAAACGTATGTGGACACCTACTTGTCAAACATTTCATTTCAAAATCAAGGCATTAGTTCAGGCTTTTCTACTAGATGTTGGAACATTGCTACGGGGACTTGCTTCCATTCAGCCACAAGAGCATTACTGAGGTCGGGCACTGATGTTGGGCGATTAGGCCTGGCTCGCATTCGGCATTCCAATACATCCCAAAGGTGTTCGATGGGGTTGAGGTCAGGGCTCTGTGCAGGGCAGTCAAGTCCTTCCACACCGATCTTGACAAACCATTTCTGTATGGATCTCACTTTGTCCACAGGGGCATTGTCATGCTGAAACAGGAAAGGTCGTTCCCCATAATGTTGCCACAAAGTGTCACAGAATTATCTAAAATGTAATTGTATGCTGTAGCGTTAAGATTTCCCTTCACTTGAACTACGGGGACTAGCCCGAACCATGAAAAACAGCCCCAGACCATTATTCCTCCTCCACCAAACTTTACAGTTGACACTATGCATTGGGGCAGGTAGCGCTGTCCAGGCATCCGCCAAACCCAGATTTGTCTGTCGGACTGCCAGATGGTGAAGCGTGATTCATCACTCCAGAGAACGTGTTTCCACTGCTCCAGAGTCCAATGGCGGCGAGCTTTACACCACTACAGCCGACAGTTGGCATTGCCCATAGTGATCTTAGGCTTGTGTGCGGATGCTTGGCCATGAAAACCCATTTCATGAAGCTCCCGACGAACAGTTCTTGTGCTGAGGTTGCTTCCAGAGGCAGTTTGGAACTCGGTAGTGAGTGTTGCAACTGAGGACAGACAATTTTTAGGCACTACGTGCTTCAGAACATCACTCTCCTGCTAAAATAAAGGTAAAATAAAAATAAAAAACAGAGATCCGTCTAGCCTTCAACAACCTTTAGGCTATACAGTGACAGAGTGAACTTTTAGTAGGATTAAAACATAGAGGGAAAAATATGCCCATAGATATTATTTTAAACAAAACAAATGTTGAAAGGTGGCATCCTATGACGATGCCACGTTGAAAGCAGTGGAGGCTGCTGAGGGGAGGACAGGCTCATAATAATGTCCAGAACAGAGCATACGGAATGGCATCAAACACCTGGAAACCATGTGTTTGATGTATTTGATACCGTTTCACTGATTCCGCTCGTCATTACCACTAGCACCAACCTCCTGTGGTTGAAAGTCACTGAGCGCTTCAGTAAGGCCATTCTACAGCCAATGTTTGTCTATGGAGATTGTGCTCGATTTTATACACCTGTCAGCAACGGGCTGTGGCTGAAATAGCCAAATCCACTTATTTGAAGGGGTGTCCAAATACTTTTGTTTATATAGTGTATGTGGGACGCTGGGCTGATTTGTTCAGCGCAGAAATGTGGTAATTAACTACAATGACCATAATCCATTGTGACTGTTCTTCCCGGCCCCAGACAGAGGCGGACACACACAGACCATATGAGAACGCACGAGATACACAACAACGAGAGGAATAGAGACAGTTTGTGAGGTAGCTCTACCCAATTGGCAGTTGTAGTAGCCAATAAGCAGTCTTGAAAGGATGCCTTATTTACTTTGAGGAACTAGTGTGGCGGCAGGTAGCCTAGTGGTTAGAGCGTTGGGCCAGTAACCAAAAGGTTGCTGGATCGAATCCCCGAGCTGACAAGGTAATAATCTGTCATTCTGTTCCCCGGGCGCCAAAGACGTGGATGTCGATTAAGGCAGCCCCCCCGCACCTCTCTGATTCAGAGGGGTTGGGTTAAATGCGGAAGAGACATTTCAGTTCAATGCATTCAGTTGTACAACTGACAAGGTATCCCCTTTTCCCTAGTAAAATGATTTTGTCAGCCAGCTAGCCAATAGGATGACTCATTCAATGGGGAGCATAGAGATAATATGAAACGGTTGTCTGGCTGGCTGGCTGCTACTGCCTGAACAGAGATGAGATAATGACTTTATTATTATGGTCCATTCCTTAAAGTCATCAAATACAAACTAAGTAATATGCACAACTGAAGTATTCTATTAAAGTAAAGTAAGCAATGAGAATAAATGGTGGTTAATAAGCGATAAGAAGTAATGGGCATACACTAACATTATGGGGCTCTTACTCACTGTTTTATTCTGTGATATTACAGCATTCTACCCAATGTCAGTGTCAGGAAAAAGGCTGAGTGATAGGCTGAGTGATGGCTGAGGTGATCTAAAATCGTTGTCATTATTTCACAATGCATTTTTTCAAAAAAATGTACGAAATGAAATCAAAAACGTTATTCTTCAAAAAAAAAAAAAAATGTATCACTTTTTAATCACTCAGCACTACAAGCCAATCAGCCAGCCAGCCAGTAGGCCAACTAAGGCTCTCGGCCTAGTAAAAAAAAAACAACCCCATCTGATATCAATCGAAAGTGACTGGCTGGCTCTGGTCCAGTCCATCCTGATCTGTCAGTGATCCGGTTCTGAGCTCAGAGCAATCGGCTCGCCTGGTTTGCCAGGCTGATGGCACCAGTCCAATGACAGCGTCAGCATGGTTCCTCACAGATTAATGCAGGAACCCAGGTGTCCCCTCAGCCCATCTCATTCCTCACCAACAACCAACCCTCCACCCTCACGTCCCACTCTCGCTCCCGTCACCCTGACGTTCCTCCTCTGCACTCTCATCTTTCTCTCTAAATCCCCCTCTCATCCCATCTCTCGCTCTCAACACCAACTTCCCAAGCCCCTCTCATCCCCTCACACCCCGTCCTCCCAGTCCCCCTCTCACCCCCTTTCCCCAATTAGGGTCGTTTCCCGGCCGATCTCTGGCCATCCGTCCTGCATGCATTGCTTTACCCAGGCCTCTAGCTAACACGACAAAGAGATCTTTAGTATTCACTCTTTCAGATACAGAGTGGCAGGGTCAGCCCGGGTGCAACTTTAAGCTACAATATTCAAAAGACAAATACATGATGCTATGGGTTAGCATAGTGGATTATGATCAGATTTTAACTATTTTAGTTAGCTTTCAAGGGAATCCAGAAGAAGAAAAATCAAAAAACAAACCCAATAGGATTAAGACTCGTATAGAATAGTTTATTTTCCTCAAAGGACATTTTTATTGTTAAATACATTTACATTTTAGTCATTTAGCAGACGCTCTTATCCAGAGCGACTTACAGTAGTGAATGCATACATTTCATACATTTTTTTTCTCTCCGTACTGGTCCCCCGTGGGAACCGAACCCACAACCCTGGCGTTGCAAACACCATGCTCTACCAACTGAGCCACACGAGACGTGTGACTGATATGGTGTTCGGCAGTGTTCTTTGCTCGGTGAAGATGACCAATGTAGTCTACAGTTTACTGTGAGCTTTCACCAACAAGCCAACCATCCTCCTGTTTTTCACTTGGCCAGCAACTGCACCAGATACATTCATTAAAAACAGAATATACCATGGTATTCTAAACGACATTGAAGACAGAACTCTTAAAATGTCACAATATTCTAATGACAGAATTAGCAGTGCGAAACGTGCGGAATAGAACAGAGAATCGGGAGAACAATGGGCGGGGGGAGAGAGAGAGAGAGAGAGAACTGCAGCAGATCAGATCCGGTGGATTGTGTGGCCTGTGAAACAGCAAGGCAGAGCCTGCAGAGATTCCTTTCATTACACTTTAATAGTATGCTGCTGGCTTGCCATCCTGACCTGCGCTCTGTGCCGGTAATAAGAGCGGCCTTCAGAGCCGGACCGAGGCACAGAGCTGGTTTGGGGGGGGGTGGGGGGGGGCTTTACAATTGACACGAGGGCGTTGCATTTTCACATTCTCGCACCGTACCTCACAGGCTGAGGGATGGAAGGATTTCACATATTTTTTTCCTTTTTTTCCTAGCGGTTTCTCACAGCGACCCCTGGGGTGGAGAGAGGCTGGCTCTCTGTCTAGCGAGGCGAAGGTTATTTTGGTTAACAACGCCGCTGGGTTACTGAGGGACTTCTTAAGAAAGTGGAGAAGGTGATATATTGATCCCTTAGCCTCTGGAACCACTGACAGGTGTGTGTGTGTGTGTGTGTGTGTGTGTGTGTGTGTGTGTGTGTGTGTGTGTGTGTGTGTGTGTGTGTGTGTGTGTGTGTCTGCATATCGTCGTGCATGCGTGCGGTGCACACGGCCACTGCAATAAAAGGAAGGAAGAGGAGTGTGATGGAAATAGTAGTCACTTCTTGGCCAACCTCTGCACCTCGAACACATCCTCAATCTGTAGCCTTCCTATACTTTTCGCTGGGGCCAGAGAGCCAAGGACAAAATGATGGCCAGAACATCAGTCTACTGCTAACAGAGATCAGTCTTGCCTTCAACAACCTTTAGGCTATACAGTGACAGAGTGAACCTTTAGGTGGATCAAAACATAGAGGGAAGAATATGCCCATAGATATTGTTATTTTAAAACAAAACAAATGTTGAAAGAGACAATTATGCTACTTGGTATTATTTTGGTCCTATCTCCATAATGTTAAAAAGTTTAGGAAGAGATGTACGATCCAAAATTATCACCAGCCGAATAAAGACGACACAAGCAGAAAGAGAGAGAGAGCGGACATTCAGTTACATCCTTCCTTTTCGTTTACATCTTTTCTTTTTTTGTTTGGGTGAGTGTCATTCCTCTCTGTCTATCATGTACCCTCTTCATATCACAGATGGCTCAGAGAGAGAGCGAGAGAGAGAACAAGAGCGAGAGAGTATTATGATGCAGAGATTCTCCAGAGAATACATTACCATGTGATAGAGGAACAGTCTCTCTCCTTCTGAGACGCTCTGCTAGTGGGCCAGGAGAGGCTCTCGCTACATATGCCCCAAACACACACATTAATTAAGTAGCAGGAGGGGGGGGGGGGGTGTGTGTGTGTGTGTGTGTGTGTGTGTGTGTGTGTGTGTGTGTGTGTGTCAGCCAGGGAGGCAGCCTGAGCGGGTTTCCCTCTTTAAGCTGTCAGCTCCCATCGGGCCCTGCTCCACTGTGAACCCTGGTGTGGAGCTGCTACTAACACATGGTCTATCAGAGGACACGCACACCCACGCGACTGTAATACATACATTGAAGCGATGCAGAGAAGTGCCATCGTGACCAGTAGCGCTTAAACATTTGGCAGAAAATGGACAGATGTACAATGTATGAGATGTACTGGAGATTTCCAGGTCACCCGAGCACCCCTGCTCTTTCTGCTCCCTCCATCTCTCCCTCCATCATTCTAGGCACCATCCCCTCTTCTCCTGCCATCCCTCTCATATTGTTGATGTGAGTAGTAAAGAAACATACATCGTTATAAAGAAATCTCTCTATATCTGGCATCACATCTTCCATAGAAGGACATCAGAAATCCTCTGTTTCTCTGTTGTGAGCTGGAAAGAAATTCAATACCAACCCTGTATGTAGGCTAATAGAAGCTGGTGGTTATACAGCAGTACTGCAGCATAGGAGTATTGCAGTGCTTTCCACTAGAGCTGGCTGTCGGCTATACAGCCGATTACAAACACATTTTCAGCTGGCTACTTTTTCCACTTTTCAATTCACAAGTCAGAAAGTCTGCAGAGCCCTCTTCCACTAGAATTAACGATATGCGTCTTCTAGCGATCTATTGATAGGACAGGCGCCTGTCAGTCACAATCAGCGATGACAGGGAAACAGCCTGCTCTCTGTCCCGCCTCCAGGATGTGTGCACTGTGGTTGCAGTCTAATTTCTTACACGGAGGACATTCCATATATTGTGAGTGAATCTGCACATCCCATACATAGAAATCAAAATGTTTCAGATTAAAATTATGTACTGAACAAGGTGTTATTAAACATGCTAAGTATAAGCTTCTGCTACTCTATACTACAATTGTGCAGATTCTAGTTTCCACCTTCATCCTTTGCCTATATTTAACAGTATTGCAAACATTTTTGATTCCTAATGTTAACAAAAGCTGTCTGTGTCATGAGATTTTTATGATGCTTTATTATAAATAACAACACAATTGGTGACTTATTTTTTAATATATGGTATTGTAGTCAGTTTTAATGAAGAAATTACCAATGATCCATGTTTCAGATTAAAGAATGTATTACCAATTCTTATAAACAAGAGTAACCCTCTTCTGCCCTATGCATAATTCCTAAATATATGCCTAAATAACACACCCAAAATAAAGAAATGTTCCTGAACTATGTGGACTGCAAGCATAAATGTGGTACCTACAGAGAACAAGTATCTGTGAAACTACAACTGTAGTTTCAAGACATTATGTGGGCATTCCTGAATAAGTTCAACAGGACATAAACCATAGCAGAAAATCCTCTGAAACATTATTTTTTACCCATCCCCGGGCAGGCTTGGGTAGAACAGGTTAAGGCATTTGTCCTTGTGTTTGTTCCCTATAAACAAAACTCAGAGGTTACACTGCACCAAGAACCCAGCGTCGAGCCTTTTTGTGAGCAAACTCCTTTATAATGTCTTTAATGTAAAATTTTCTAGGTAACTGGTTTTCAATTGAAAGGACGACAAGGCTGTTCAACCCGTCTTGGCACATTGTAGATCTCAGATAGAAAGAACTAAGTTTCAGCTTACTGAAGGCACGTTCACCTACACCAACTGTTACAGGCATTGTACAGAAGATTCGCAGCGCAATGCACACCTCTCCAAAAATGCTCTGTAGCTGCATCTTGTGGATGGCATTTAGGATCTCTACAGGAGAAAGACCATCTGAAAAAGTGGCACCATATATCGTCTTTAGATGTCGCACTTCATTTTCAAATCCATCTTTGAGATCTTTGGAGTACTTCTTTCTCAATTTGTGGCAAGATACACGAATTTGGTTTTCAGTCATTTTCCTAAATGTAAGTATTGGTGAAAACTCCTCGCATACAGCTGCAATCGTGTGAAACCGCGTGTCCAAATGACTGATTATACTATCCAGAGCCACATAAAACACTGTGTTGCGAAATCCAGGGGCTGACTTCTGGTCATTTGCTATGTCCTCTTCAGTCTCATCAGGGAAACGCTAATTTTTTTTCTGGCGGCTCCTCTGTTCACTGTGAAACTGAGTAGTTACACCCATTTCATTTGCCACCGTGGAGGCTTCTGCCAGAAGAGCGTCACCATTTATAACGCAGACTGAAGAATTAGGCTCCTATTCTCAATACACTGCAACACTTTTACCCAGAAAGTGAGCAGGAAGATTGCCTTGAAAAGACATGAAGTAGCTTTTCAGACCTTTTGCCTCAGATTTGGCTTTGTTTGTCAGGCTGCAGGTAGCAAGAAGCATGTCAAGGGCCTTGATGATAGACGATAAATGAGTTGCCACTGGTCGGACAACAGCAATACGCTCACACCATCGCGTGTCTGAAAGGCGGTTAAGACAGCAGCCAGTCTTTTCCTTGAGAATGGCCCATCACTCTGGGCTGGCACGGAACAGATTGTAAAGACGATTCACACAGCCAAAAAAGGTTGATACTTCTGGGCACAACTGAGCTGCATGTACACCCACAAGATTAAGAGTATGGGAGGCACAAGGTGATTATGTGGCCAGTGGATTCTTTTCCCTGACATATTTGCACCATTATCAAAGCCTTGACCACAGCAATCTGCTATGTCAATACCATGCTCTTCCAATGCACTTACAATAATTTCAGAAATTTCACTGCCTGTCTTTCAGGCAGTCTTTAAATTCAAGAAAAGGTTAAATTATTTCCCAATCTCACCAATAATACATTTTGCTCAGTATGGGAAATGTCTGGAGTTGCATCCAAATATAACCGAGTAATAGATTGCATCTTCTCTTTCATAAAGTACTGTTTTCAAAACCCTTTGACCACATATTCCTATGAATTTGTTTTGTCTCACAGGGCTGAGGTAATGGAGTCAGTCATGCTCCTTTCTTTTTGTCCCTGACTTCCTGTAAGTGCTCACGTAATAGCGGGTCATAATTTTACAACAGTTCCAGTAAGCCTAGGTAATGTCCATTATGTACATCATCAACATTGAGTGATTTCCCCCCCGGAATGGCAGATTCCTAGATGCTAAGTACAGTATCACATCCACAATCCTTTCTAGAAGTGCTCTGTTTTTATACATTTCTGACTGGATTTGTTTCTGCAGCTGACTGTCTATACCTGTAGCCTTTGTTATGGTATGCTGCAGATTTTTCCATTTCCAGTAACAGTTCTTGTGAGACACACCATCCTCATGCTCTGGTAGTTTGTCATGCATTCTCTGCCATTTCACTGATTATATCTTATAGCCATCCTTACTATTCAGAGAACTGGGTGATGGTTTACTTTGCTCATGAGTAAAAAATTATACATGGAATGCAATATAATGCCATTACACTCTTACTATCAATAAGCCAGTCTCTCTGCACCTTTTCTCTCCTGTTTGCTGACTTACTGTAAATAGTTGGGGAATGGCTTGCCTTCTGAGTCTGGGGGCATGATTTTATACAGTTCAGTCTCATCACCACACCGGTTGGCTAGTCTGCAAACAATAGCTTCTCTTTCATGGTCTTGTACTTTCTCTGGCCACAGTGCTGGATCATCTAAAACCTCATCTTCCTCACTTCAAATCTGTCCATACTCTTCCTTTCCCTTATTACTTGCTTGTTCAATCTCTTGTCACTCCTTCACTGGCACTGCTGCTACTCTTTAACTCATCTTCCTCCTCCCTGCATCATAGTCTGTCTGACAGCTTTCTGCTGAGATTCTGCCTACCTGGGGTTCTCTAGGCACTAGGAAGTGAGTAAACAAAGGGAATTTTAGGTTTAATGTTTACTCCTACAAAAGGTTACCATACTAAGTCTACTAATGAAAGAAAAAAAAACGTTTTAATAGTATACATATCGAATAGAAGACGTATTTAAGTGTGTCTAAGTCATCAGGTTCCTAACTTTACAATTTAAAAATGGTCTAGTTATGCTGCTGCTGCAAAACAACTGCCTCACCTCCAAGGTCCGCTGTTTCAACTTCATGTAGTAGACACACGTTGGGATCTTTGTCTACAGCAGTAGTAGTAGTAGCATGCAGCAGGCTACATGTTAGGTTTTAATTTTAGTCTAGCTAGCTCACAAATATCACACAAATATTGGGGAAAACAGTTATAATAATAGCTAATTAGCTAGCCATAGCTGGTAGTGGTAGCTCATCATCATGTTAATAATTACTGCTCTGAATGAGCCGAGTGAGTCCACGGTAGGCAGCTACCTGAAGCTAGCTATATTGGCTAGCTAGGCTACTCAAATGGGATGGTTGGGTAGAGATGCCTGATCTGATTATGGTTATACGTCTTAATTTATCACACATTTTTTTGTCTAACATTTTTTAAATGATAAACAAATAATTCTCTAAACATTTAGGGGCTCCTACCAGGCTAGGGCCCCATGAATCATTCATGTTTTCCACCCTTAACAACGCCTTTGGACACATATAATGTGGTAAGTCAAAATCCACTTAGCCTATTGTTTTGTGGCGCATTTATTTTGCGTACAGGGTTCGACATTAACGATGCGTTGCTGGACTGGGGCCAGGAAAGTGTTGGGCCACTGGATCTCGTCAGTCACTGGCCCGACATGCGTTTTGAATTTGAACAATATGATTGGCCGTTCATTCAAGCACCACCACGCTCCCGCGAGTCCACTTCTCAAGCAGTACAGAAGTTGCTGCTTTCACACAGCACACGTGAGCTGTGTCCAAAGCAAAAAGAAGCCCACATCGATAAACTCGCTGAGTTTATTTTACGGAAAGTGATTTACAAAAGCAAACCTTCAATAGTGAACATACTAGCAATATGCTGGCTACTGTTGATACTAAGTGTGCAAAAAGAAAGCAACAAAAATACACCTAGCATTTGTCTTGGCTAGACTACTGTAGCCATTTCGATATCTCTATTGGAAAATTTGTCTTAAAGGGGCAGCGTCGTATTTTCAAATCTAGAGTAATGAATTTCATTGCTAAATTATATTACACAGCTTTTTAATACATATCATATCCAAATGTAACCTATTAATAGCTGAATATACAGATGAAGCGTGCCAAACCATAGGTCTTGCATGACCCCAATGCATTTAAGTTGAATTGACAGTGTTTTAACTACTTTGCATATACAGTACCAGTCAAAAGTTTGGACACCTACTCATTCAAGGGTTTCTCTATATTTTTACTATTTTCTACATTGTAGAATAATAGTGAAGACATCAAAACTACGAAATAACACATATGGAATCACGTAGTAACAAAAAAAGTGTATTTGAGATTCTTCTACATAGCCACCTTTGGCCTTGATGACAGCTTTACACACTCTTGGCGTTCTCTCAATCAGCTTCATGAGGTAGTCAACTGGAATGTAATTTGTGGAATTTCTTTCCTTCTTAATGCGTTTTACCCAACCAGTTGTGTTGTGACATGGTAGGGGTGGTATACAGAAGATAGCCCTATTTGGTAAAAGACCAAGTCCATATTATGACAAGAACAGCTCAAATAAGCAAAGAGAAATGACAGTCCATCATTACTTTAAGACATGAAGGTCAGTCAATACAGAACATTTCAAGAACTTTGAAAGTTTCTTCAAGTGAAGTTGCAAAAACCATGAAGCGCTGTGATGAAACTGGCTCTCATGAGGACCGCCACGGGAAAGGAAGACCCAGAGTTGCCTCTGCTGCAGAGGTTAACATCATTAGAGTTACCTGCATCTCAGATTGCAGCCCAAATAAATGTTCAAGTAACAGACACATCTCAATATCAACTGTTCAGAGGAGACTGCGTGAATCAGGCCTTCGTGGTCGAATTGCTGCAAAGAAACCACTACTAAAAGGACACCAATAAGAAGAAGAGACTTGCTTGGGCCAGTGGAAATCTGTTCTTTGGTCTGATGAGTACACATTTAGAGTTTTGGTTCCAACCGCAGTGTCTTTGTGAGACGCAGAGTAGGTGAACAGATGATCTCCATGTAACTGTCTTGCTTCCGTCCCTCTCCTCGCCCCAAACTGGGCTCAAACCAGGGACCCTCTGCACACATCGACAACAGTCACCCTAGAAGCATCGTTACCTATCGCTCTAAAAAGCCGCGGCCCTTGCGGAGCAAGGGAAGCAACTACTTCAAGGTCTCAGAGTGAGTGACATCACCGATTGAAATGCTATTAGCTTTCATCAAGGCAAAGGGTGGCTACTTTGAAGAACCTAAAATATATTTTGATTTGTTTAACACGTTTTTGGTTACTACATGATTCCATGTGTGTTATTCCATTTAAAAAATGTTTTTAAAAACCCTTGAATGAGTAGGTGTCCAAACTTTTGACTGGTACTGTATGAAACAAATAGACAATCATATCAGTCAATAATATAAAATTCCCCATTTTTGCTACAAAACCAACTTTATAAGAGCTTTAAAAATAGTTTTTATTTGACTCATCATTCCATGACGTACACGACGGCATTGTTGGCAGAATTGATGGATGCAGTTCAATGCATGATTAATATAATTCACCAATACATTTCTTGGTCCAAAAAATATTGCTATCAGGTTGTAAATCACAGCTGACCTGGTACATTGTTTGCTGCCTCCATTCTGGACGCACTGTTTCAGTTTCAATGACTCAATATTTTGGACAAAAATGTACGAATGTAACGAAGGCTGGGAATGTCAATACAATCAAACTAGCAAGTCAGTCATAACGTGGCTAATATTCTAGCTTATATATTTATGTATCAAGCTAAAAACCCTGAGCCTAACATTAACTTGCTAGCTGCTAGGAGGACGTCATGTCATCGGAGGAGTGGGCGAGTGACTGACTTTTTCCCATCTTAAACATTTTTGGTTGCTACACAGCTAGAGATGCACGTGTCATTTGGTTAGCTAGCAAGAAATGTGAATCACTTTGCTAGCTAGCTAGCTAGCTATGCTGAACAACTGTTCTCCAGTTAGCATATCCCGTGTTCGCAAATTCACTCTGGCTAGCTATTTACTCCGTTTTCAGAGCACTCGTCCAAGTGTGCCAGAACGCAGAATAACTGATGAATTTGCATATGCGCAACACCCGCTGAATGTGACCGGTGTCAGTAAATGTAGGCAAAAAAAGTAATAGTTCATCACTAATGCAGTGAGGTGTTCTCTCCTTTGTGTCTGGAAGTAGCTAGCTAACAAGGGAAACATAATCTACCTATTTATGGTTGTTTGATCAATAGGACTGTAAAGTTTCCAAATATATGAGGTCTCCAGTGGCTACATATTTGCAGAAATCCATTCAAGTGCTGAATGTGTTCTAATGATCTGAAGTTGCGCTGTTGCAACTGCCTGTAAACACACAGTCCAGTTCAAAGTGAATAATGGCAGGCCCTTGTGGCAAATGGTTTGTTTGCATATAGGCCTACTGTACCTCTGATTGGCTATGGCGCACCAGTCTGGATAAACTACGGTCCTAGGTTTATTTACTGCAGTGTCTATTAATTGTCCAAATGCACAGCCACTTTCCCACCTTATATTGCTGTAGAATTTTCACAAATGCCTTAGTATAAGTAATTCCCAAACATTCTAAGAATTTCTGAAAAAGTGACAATGACCATATCTAAGTGCTCGCTTGTCAGAAAATGTAATAAATAAATGAAATAAAAATATTCTTCCTGGGGGTGTATATGATCAGATTGTAATAAGATTTCATGTTGTTAAAATGCTGTCAGTTGCACTTTAAGAACAACACCATGTCTGGGCCAGAAGAAATTATGTTCAGACCCATAGATTGTTAGCCAGTAAGCTTGGAGATGCACGTGTCATCGAAAAAAGTTAATGTTGGAATCTGGTGTGTTTCATATGCAGCCAAGGAGGGGCAATTTCCTGTGCTTTGATGAACAGCAAGCTTGACTAGTTTATAAAAGGTGTCAAACTGACTGAGTAATGTCAATCTCGTATCCTTGCCATTCAAAAATCATACAACATATTTATATACCCATGGTATCGCATCGGGACAAGTAAACTAAAAATCTAGTTTGTATTTACATTATGAAGTCCATCAAGACTTGCCAGATAGTAACGTTAAAGTGAGTGGCTCGTCAGTAGCCTACCGAATCGCATTGTTAAGACATAAATGAATCTGTCTCTCTACTAGTAGGCTTTTTCGTGATTATCTTCAGATAAATTATGAAAACATTCTATGAAGATGGTGAATCCGCCTCACAGCAGGAGGAATAGGTAGGCTAGTGGAGAGACACTCCAAAATATTATAAAAGAAAACAGATTGAATTGTTTTAAAAGCTAATGACACTGATTTAATCAAAGTGCTGACAACGGAGTAGTCAACTTCTGCTTTCTGTGTAGCAAAGCCCATGCTTAACACCTGCTTAACTATTCAATTACACCTTTATTGCAGATAGCTGAGAAATGCTTATTAAAAGGAAGCTTGAAGCCTGTGGAAGTCAGGAGACCCTTACAGGATTCTTTAAAGGCCAAGCGCTGTCAAAAAAAAGTTGTTCCTGTGTTGTATATCATATTGTGCAACAGCTGATGAAACTAACACTGTAAGAGTGTGATTTTTTTTATCAGCGTTATTTCCTGATTGTTGCTGGATGAAAAAACAATCTACACAGGACCTTCTAATCAGTAGGTTTGCATGGGCGGGAGAGTCGGCTTTCCATGGTGACAACACCATGCGGTAAATTGCTTAATAGACCAAGAACAAAAGAGACTCCCCAACCTCTGTCAATAACCGCTAGTTTTCAGTTTTCCCCTCCCCACTCATACAACTCCCAGATAGTCCTAGCAAAATTCTTGCTGAAGAAATAGTTTTTTTGCCTAAAAGCTGTTTTTGCCAATTTTAATGGACATTTATTACAGTAAGGTACTTAATTGTTACCCAGAAATAAATTGATATAAAAACAGCTGCAGAAATCTGTGGGTCAGTTGCTAAACAAGTATTTTTTTTAAATAAATTCAATTCACAAAGAGTTGCAAACACTTTAAATTAATTCAGTAATTTAACTAATGTTGTGGTCTCAACGCATATGGACCCAGAACTTAATTGGTCATCAGTTGTGTTAATTTTAGAGACACCATTTTCCATTTCAAAAAGTGTCCATCACACAATTTGTTTGATTTTTAATGTACTGTAACATTAAATAGATTTTTTCAAGATAATTCGGGCTATTTACTTACTTACATTTTTCTTTTTTAATAAAATACACAATTTGAAGAACAAACATAACAGTGACAATTCATATCTTGTAGTAAAATACTTTAATCTCAAGAGAAAACAGGTTAAATGTTAAAAAAGGTTTAAATGTTCTCTTACTTAGAAAATAGTACAGATCACATAGGCCAAAACGATATCCAAAACAACTTCAAGTTTTAATGTCACATTCAGTGAAATGGCTTTCTTGCAAACAAAAAAATCCAACAATGCAATAACCCATTTTTTTTAATATATATATTTTTAACCTTTATTTAACTTGGCAAGTCAGTTAAGAACAAATTCTTATTTAACAATGATGGCCTACCGGGGAACAGTGGGTTAACTGCCTGTAAAATGGTGACGGAAGAAATGGCAGCAGTTTTACGGGCGCCCAACCAATTGTGCTATTATGTGGGGGTTTTTCGCGTCATTTGTAACTTATTTTGTGCATAATGTTTCTGCAACCATATCTCACGGCAAAAAAGAGCTTCTGGATATCAGGACAGCGATCACTCACCTCGGATTAGACAGATTTTTTCATCAACAAGCAGGACGCACAGGACATTCTCCTAACACTCGACAAGGCCAACATCCCAGTTATTTGCAAGAGGAAGAGACGCAGGTACAGAGGACATAGAGCGGGATGCCTCGTGAGGATCCGCAGAAGGCGAGTGGGAAAGCTGCCGTTACCGTCAATATTACTCGCTAATGTGCAATCATTGGATGAGAAATTAGACGAGGTAAGATCACGAATATGCTACCAATTGTACATGAAAAACGGTAATATCCTATGTTTCACGGAATTGTGGCTGAATGATGACATGGATATTCAGCTAGTGGGATATACGCTGCACCGGCAAGATAAGACAGGGGGGGGGGGTCTGTGCATATTTGTAAACAACAGCTGGTGCACGAAATCTAAGGAAGTCTCTAGATTTTAGAGTATATTGTGATAAATTGCCTAGAGTTCTCAGCTATACTTTTCATGGCTGTTTATTTACCACCACAGACAGATGCTGGCACTAAGACCGCACTCAGTCAGCTGTATGAGGAAATAAGCAAACAGGAAACCACTCACCCAGAGGCGGCGCTCCTAGTGGCCGGAGACTTTAATGCAGGGAAACTTAAATTAGTTCTACCTAATTTCTATCAACATGTTAAATGTGCAACCAGAGGGAAAAAAAATTCTAGATCACCAGTACTCCACACACAGAGACAAGTACAAAGCTCTCCCTCGCCCTCCATTTGGCAAATCCGACCACAACCCTATCCTCCTGATTCCTGCTTACAAGCAAAAATGAAAGACGGAAGCACCAGTGACTCGGTCTATAAAAAAGTGGTCAGATGAAGCAGATGCTAAACTACAGGACTGTTTTGCTATCACAGACTGATAAATGTTCCGGGATTCTTCCGACGGCATTCAGGAGTACACCACATCAGTCACTGGCTTTATCAATAAGTGCATCGAGGACGTTGTCCCCACAGTGACTGTACGTACATACCCCAACCAGAAGCCATTGATTACAGGCAACATTCGCACAGAGCTAAAGGGTAGAGCTGCCGCTTTCAAGGTGCGGGACTCTAACCCGGAAGCTTATAAGAAATCCTGCTATGCCATGCGACGAACCATCAAACAGGCAAAGCGTCAATACAGGGCTAAGATTGAATCATACTGCACAGGCTCCGATGGTCGTCTTAAGTGGCAGGGCTTGCAAACTATTACAGACTACAAAGGGAAGCACAGCCGTGAGTTGTCCAGTGACACAAGCCTATCAGACGAGCTAAATCACTTCTTCGCTCGCTTCGAGGCAAGCAACACTGAGGCATGCATGAGAGCATTAGCTGTTCCAGACGACCGTGTGATCACACTCTCCGTAGCCGACGTGAGTAAGATCTTTAAATAGGTGAACATTCACAAGGCTGCGGGGCCAGACGGATTACCAGGACGTGTGCTCCGGGCATGTGCTGACCAACTGGCAGGTGTCCTCACTAACATTTTCAACATGTCCTTGATTGAGTCTGTAATACCAACATGTTTCAAGCAGACCACCATAGACCCTGTGCCGAGGAACACAAAGGCAAACTTCCTAAATGAATACAGACCTGTAGCACTCACGCCCGTAGCCATGAAGTGCTTTGAAAGGCTGGTAATGGCTCACATCAACACCATTGTCCCAGAAACCCTAGAACCACTCCAATTTGCATGCCGCCCAAACAGATCCACAGATGATGCACTCTCTATTGCACACCACACTGCCCTTTCCCACCTGGACGAACAGAACACCTATGTGAGAATGCTATTCATTGACTACAGCTCAGCGTTCAACACCATAGTACCCTCAAAGCTCATCACTAAGCTAAGGACCCTGGAACTAAACACCTGCCTCTGCAACTGGATCCTGGACATCCTGACGGGCCACACCCAGGTGGTAAGGGTAGGTAGCAACATCTGCCACGCTGATCCTCAACACTGGAGCCCCCCAGGGGTGCGTGCTCAGTCCCCTCCTGTACTCCCTGTTCACCCACGACTGCATGGCCAGGCACGACTCCAACACCATCATTAAGTTGGCAGACAACACAGCAGTGGTAGGCCTGATCACCGACAATGACGAGACAGCCTATAGGGAGGAGGTCAGAGACCTGGCCAGGTGGTGCCATAATAACAACCTATCCCTCAACGTAACCAAGACAAATAAGATGATTGTGGACTACAGGAAAAGGAGGACCGAGCACACCCCCATTCTCATCGACGGGGCTGTAGTAGAGCAGGTTGAGAGCTTCAAGTTCCTTGGTGTCCACATCACCAACAAACTAGAATGGTCCAAACACACCAAGACAGTCGTGAAGAGGGCACGACAAAGCCTGTTCACCCTCAGGAAACTAAAAAGATTTGGCATGGGTCCTGAGATCCTCAAAAGGTTCTACATTTGCAACATCGAGAGCATCCTGACTGGTTGCATCACTGCCTGGTACGGCAATTGCTCGGCCTCTGACCGCAAGGCACTACAGAGGGTAGTGCGTACGGGCCAGTACATCACTGGGGCTAAGCTGCTAGTCATCCAGGACCTCTATACCAGGCGGTGTCAGAGGAAGGCCTGAAAAATTGTCAAAGACCCCAGCCACCCCAGTCATAGACTGTTCTCTCTACTACCGCATGGCAAGCAGTACCGGAGTGCCACGGCTAGGACAAAAAGGCTTCTCAACAGTTTTTACCCCCAAGCCATAAGACTCCTGAACAGGTTATCAAATGGCTACCCGGACTATTTGCTACTCCCTGTTTATCATATATGCATAGTCACTTTAAATATACATTCATGTACATACTACCTCAATTGGCCCGACCAACCAGTGCTCCCGCACATTGGCTATCCGGGCTATCTGCATTGTGTCCCGCCACCCACCAACCCCTCTTTTACGCTACTGCTACTCCCTGTTCATCAGATATGCATAGTCACTTTAACCATATCTACATGTACATACTACCTCAATCAGCCCGACTAACCGGAGTCTGTATGTAGCCTCGCTACTTTTATAGCCTCGCTACTGTATATAGCCTCGCAACTGTTATTTTTCACTGTCTTTTATATTTCTTCAACTAATACCTTTTTTGCACTATTGGTTAGAGCCTGTAAGTAAGCATTTCACTGTAAGGTCTAGACCTGTTGTACTCGGCGCGCGTAACAAATAAACTTTGATTTGATTTGTTCAGGGGCAGAACGACAGATTTTTATCTTGTCAGCTCGGGGATTCGATCTAGCAACCTTTCGGTTACTGGCCCAATGCTATAACCACTAGGCTTCCTGCTACCCCCCCATCAATAACAATGTAACGCTAGAAGAAAACGCATGGTAAATAAGAAGTATGAAGAACACAATAAGTAAGTAAGTAAACAGACTATATACAGGGTCAGTTCCAATACCATATTTACAATGTGCAGGGAAACTGGAGTGATGGAGGTAGATATGTACTGGGGTAAGATGACTAGGCAACAGGATATAAGATAAACAGAGTAGCAGTAGCTTGTGTGTGTGTGTGTGTGTGTGTGTGTGTGTGTGTGTGTGTGTGTGTGTGTGTGTGTGTGTGTGTGTGTGTGTGTGTGTGTGTGTGTGTACAGAGTCAGTATAAATGTAAACTCAGTAAGTTTTCAGCAAACTTAACATGTGTAAAAATGTGTATGAACTTAACAACATTCAACAACTGAGACATAAACTGAACAAGTTCCACAGACATGGAATGGAATGATGTGTCCCTGAACAAAGGGGGGGTCAAAATCAAAAGTAACAGTCAGTATCTGGTGTGGCCACCAGCTGCATTAAGTACTGCAGTGCATCTCCTCCTCATGGATTGCACCAGATTTGCCTGTTCTTGCTGTGAGCCTGCAGGAAGGGTACCACGAGGGAGGCAGATGTCTTCCCTGTAACGCACAGCGTTGAGATTGCCTGCAATGACAACAAGCTCAGTCCGATGATGCTGTGACACACCACCCCAGACCATGACGGACTCTCCACCTCCAAATTGATCCCGCTCCAGAGTACAGGCCTCGGTGTAACACTCATTCCTTCGACGATAAACACAAATCCGACCATCACCCCAGGGAGACAAAACCGGGACTCGTCAGTGAAGAGCACTTTTTGCCAGTCCTGTCTGGTCCAGCGACGGTGGGTTTGTGCCCATAGGCGACGTTGTTGCCGGTAATGTCTGGTGAGGACCTGCCTTACAACAGGCCTACAAGCCCTCAGTCCAGCCTTTCTCAGCCTATTGCGGACAGTCTGAGCACTGATGGAGGGATTGTGCCTTCCTGGTGTAACTCGGGAAGTTGTTGCTGCCATCCTGTACCTGTCCCGCAGGTGTGATGTTCGGCTGTATCGATCCTGTGCAGGTATTGTTACACCAGTCAAGATGCTCTCAATGGTATAGCTATAGATCTTTGAGGATTTGAGGGCCCATGCCAAACTATCTAAACCTCCTGAGGGAAGGAGGCACTGTCGCGCCTTCTTCACAACTGTACCCGTGTTTGGACCATTTTAAATCTTTAGTGATTTGGACACCAAGGAATTTGAAGCTCTCGACCCGCTCCAATACAGCCCCGTCGATGTGGATGGGGGCATGCTCACCCCCAAAGCGTACATAAAATGCATTGTGTTTGTCTGGTAGAGAGGCATCGTTGGGCTGAAAACGGTTGGATCTTTGTAATCCGTAATGGACTGTAGCACCTGCCACATGCAGCAGGCGTAGGAGCCGGTGTAATATGATTCCACCTTATTCCTATATTGTCCTTTTGCTCAATTGATGACTCTGCGGAGGTCATAGCGTGACTTCTTGTACTTATTCCAGTCCGTAGCCTCGGCTGTAGCCTCAGGGTTGTCTACGATAGCTCTATGTGCGGTAGACCTGTCCTTTAGCACCAATCTCCGTGTTAATCCAGGGGTATCTTATTGGGAAAGCAGCGAACCCTCTGTGGAGACAATGTCGCCAATACATTTTATAATGAAGCCAGTGACGGAGGTGGTTAGCTCGTCAATGTTAATCAGCGGAGTCTCGAAACATATTCCAATCAGCGCTATAGCAGTCCTGTAGCATAATCTCTGATTCCGGTGACAATTCCTCAACGGAGCGAGTCACAGGTACTTCCTGTTTGAGTTTCTGCATGTAAACAGGAAGCAGGAGTAAAGAGTCGTAATCTGATTTGTTGAATGGCAGACGAGGGAGGGCCTTGTATGCTTGCAGGTAGAATAACAGTTGTCTCGGACTTTATCGCCCCTAGTGGCGTTGGAGACATGTTGACGTAAGTTGGGCGTTCGAGAGTCCCGTTGGTAGCGAATCCGTGATCGGAGGTCATCTATCTTATTATCAAGTGACTGTACATTGGCCAGTAGAATGGAGGGAAGGGTAGCCAGGTGTTTCTTTTGTCTTACCTCTGTACCGCCGGCATTTCCTATTGGGTAGCCCAAAAATTGGGTCGGAATTACAGACAGAGCCCAGGGCAGATGAGTCAAAGTTGAAGCCAGAATTTGGATAAGTAACTGCCGATCTGATGTTCAAAGTTTTTGTTGGTTGTAAGAAATAATAGCGGATACATTTCGTGAAAATAAAGTAAAAATAAACAACTAAATAATCAGAAATAAGCAACATTGGGTCAGAGCTTGCAAAACGGTGGCGATCTGTCCATTATAGTCTGAATTCATACATTTTCAGTCACTTAAATTGTAAACACAATCCCACAACTGGGAGGTAAACTCAAAGTTTTCAATCATTTCACTGTGTATTTCAGATGGAATCAAGGCATTAGAAGTTACCAGAGGCCACCAAAATAGAGCTTGTTCTGCAAAAATGTCTTAACTCAGAGGGGGAAAGCCACCCCAGACAACCCCCAGCCTGGGGGAGCCTGGCTGGTTACTTTTTCTATTTAGCTGACTACTCCATGTGCTAGTAGAAAACACAGGTAGTGGTGCAGTGGTATAGCCATAGTGAAACAGGCTATAGACTATAAGGTGGAAGGAATTATGAGACACCATGTGACCAACAGGTCTACCATGTTCCACAATCTCTGTTCTGTTAGCGGAACATCAGAGTTCTTTACCAGAACCCCTCCCTGTTTTTAGAACAGAATCTGGTACATGACTAGGTTGCCAAGATACACCTGCAGTGCCCTATCCCTTTCCACGACTGCCAAAAACACACCCTCCGCTCCTCCTCTTTCCTTTCCTCGATGCAGTTCTCTCCTCTCCTGCACTTTACTTTCTTCTCTTCACTTCTCTCCCCTCATCTCCCACTCAGCCCCTGCTCTCTCCTCCCCTCTACCTCTCCTAAGAAGCAGACCAGGGGTCAGTGTAATCAGGACCCATGAGCAACAAAGGCCATCAGTTAGATGTCCAGAGGAGTGCCTGTATAAAGGCCAGCTCAGCGGGGCGAGTCTTTCCATTAGGTAGTGCCCCACAACACCCCAGAGAGCGAACATTGAGGGGCTAGAGACAGATAAACACACACACACACATTATAGGGCCTTGTCTGACACTGCTGTCAGGGTGCAGTGAAGGGGAAAGACGAGACCCCTTGACACACACAGACGCAGAAGTGAAGACATAAACACACACACACACCGCCTCTTTCCTCATCTCTCACTGCTCATCACCCCGTTGCAGCCCTACAAAAACGGCCGTCATAACAGCAGCAACCGTAGCGCCGGCAAGGCCCCTATTCTCACCCCATCACTCCACATGCCTCCCCCTCTCCCCTGCCTCCCACGCCTATGCCCAACTGTCAGTCTACCCCCTGCCCCTGCGTTTCTCTTCCTCTTCCCCATGTTACCCGATCACTCTCCCCTCTGATGCTCACCCTCCCCGGCCCAGGGTTGGGTCCACCAATCATATGGTGTCAGTGTGGATGCTCTGATGCGCCATGGTGTCAGAGATAGACTAATATCTGCTCTGAGAGAGGAGACCCCTGGGACAACAACACTGGCTCTTTCCATTTCTCTACTGACTGAGACCACACTGTCTGTTGGTCTCTCGCTCTGCTTCCATCTATCTGCCTCTCTGAGTCTCTCTGCCTCTCTCGCTGTCTGCCTTTCTCTCCATCTATCCATCTGCCTCATTTTGTCTCTCTCTGCTTCTAAACACACACCAAACAGGTGTTAGGGTAAAAACACACAATTGGATTGTTGAATATGTAGCTGTGGTACAGATTTACTCTATAGTAGCAATGTCCAGTACTGTAAACGTTTTACTGCATTTATCTGGGACTAATGTAACACAGGCAGAAAACTGCTGTTTAGGTGTCATTTGTAATTTCCTGCCACAGCTGCCACTGGGGAGAAATGGGAGAAAAGACAGAGAGGGAGAGACGGACAGAGAGGCTATCAGCATGACTCAATGCCCTGATAAATTTGGAGAATATCATCCCTGTGTGTGCGCAAAAGAGAGAGAAAAACAGAGACAGAGAAACAGAGACCAGTGTGTGTGTGTGTGTGTGTGTGTGTGTGTGTGTGTGTGTGTGTGTGTCTGGACCAGAAGTCCCCACAAGAATAGTAAATGAACAAAATTATGATCAACTGGGGTCAAATGCTATTTGTAGGGGGTTTGGGGTTAAGGTTAGGAGCTAGGGTTAGGAAAAATATTATTTTGAAAGGGACTGAATTGTGTCCCCCCACAAGGTTAGTTATACAAGACTGTGTGTGTATGTGTGTCTCCTATTTTTTAAGAACTTTGGGATGAGATCTGAGAGGAAACAGATAGATTTCCATCTGTTTATTTCATTTGAAAAAAAAAAAAAAATCCTTCTTACGATTCAAATATATGCTTTAGCCATCTCTCTCTATCCCCTTCTCTATTCCTCTCCACATGGCAGCTGTAGATGACCAGGACATCAAGAGTCTCAGGGGCTGAGGGAGCAGGAGGGAAAGAAAAAAAGAGCGAAAGAAACATGGAGAGAGTGAGAGATGGAGAGAGCGTTTCTCACTTCATATTTATCCGCCCTGGCGTGCCAGCCTGCAGCCTGCTCTCCTTTGAGCCTCTATTCAACCACAGAACAGAAAAAAATCCATTCATATTTCCATAATCCACACTCCTGTCTGTCTGCCTGCCTGCCTGCCTCCTCCCCTCCCTCCCTCCCCAGGGGTAGACTAACCCCTCCACCCCGATCCTACAACTGTCATTACGCCGGGCAACAATACCAGGCCAAACAAAAGGAGGCCTGCGGAGACTGTTAGCATCTGCAGCCATATGCTGCTACTCTCCTGGAGAAAAGAGTAGTGACTGACTGATTGACTGACTGCAGCTCCTCTCCTCACGGCCGCAGCGTGGAGCCACAAAGAGGCAAAGGAGCCCAATTCCTGGTAATGAGCTGTGTGAATAGTATACAGGCCTTTCTGGCTGCCGAAAAGCCATGCCGTCTGCACACAGTCACACCACGCCATAGCTACACTAGCCATCTTATCCACACGCACAAGCTGGTCAACAACAGAGAGAAACAGAGATAGCAAGAGAGAGCGAGAGGGGGAAACTAACACTTTTGTTACTTAATGCTCGGGATTTGCACTATTTGCCTGTAGCTGCACCAAAACGTCAATATTTTCCTTCATAGCTTGTTCTCAAGCTTCTTTTTAAATAGGGAGACAATTTGTTTTCAGCGCTTTTATTTCTCTGACTGAAACTCGTTTTCTCATGGCTCCCTCTTGTCTTTCTGCAGCAAACATATGGCGAGCAATACGTTTGGAAAATCGAATCGCAATAAAATCACAGTATATAATTGCAATACATATCATATCGGCACCGAAGTATCGTGATAATATCGTATTGTGCACACACACACACACACACACACACACACACACACACACACACACAC